>NW_022587636.1:0-124999 GCF_003331165.1 Xiphophorus hellerii | reverse complement strand
GTGTGCTTAAACTACTTTTTACTACAAGAGAGAGAGTAAAAAGGTAGGAGTGGTTTTGAGTTGATCACCTGTTCAGGTTATTTTTCCTTTGTTTCCCTTTGCTGTGGCTCATTACAGCCGCTGTAGTTTCTAAACGTTGGACTAATTACCTCGTTCGTTTGTGAGTTTATGTCATTCACAACAAACATCAAATAGAACAAATATATTTCATAAAATTTTAACAAACAAATGGCTTCTACCGCGATAATTATGTGGAATTAAATTAATTATATCCCAACTTCAGAAGATTTGCCTTTACCTTTACAGAGCTCTTTGGTTCCTCCTATCAGTCTGTAGCTTCTCATATTGAGGTCAAAGTTCAGATCTACCATAACTGACTGACACCTGCTGGCCTCAGGTTTGCAACCAGCTTGTGACTGAGAAACCAGTAACCTCCTCCCAGATGATGACATGAACTTGTTAGTTCCTCTGTCCATTGTAGAAGCTGATATATTGTAAAAATTCAGTAGAAATGATGCACTAATCGAGTCATGTTTACATAGAAACAACGCGCAACAAGGCTTTGTTTGTGAGACTTGCGGTCAAGTGGGTCGGTTGTGGGCGGAGCTTGGTAAGGTCCATTATGTATGAAGGTGACACGTTTTTGTCTTCTTACTTGGTTCAGCTTCCCCACTCATTTCTATAGCCTTTCTTAAACTTAAGAGAAAAAACGAGGGTTAAAACTTGGAGGTAACTCGATATCTTGCCAGTTTTACAATGCTTGCCGTTTTTTGCGCATGCGCGATGACTGAAGTGGGGAGAAGGACCTGACTTAGGGAGCTCCGATCACTCTACTGCCACATACAAGATGGCGGCGACGTAACGTAGGACTCAGCGCTCAATGAGGTGTCTACGTATTCATGCCTATGGAAAAAAAGGTCCCGTCGTTTTCTGTTTTGTAATGGCGGTGAGCAAACGACTAAAGGAAACATTACCGCCACCAACTGGTAAACAAGTGAAGGGATGGATGATAGTCTGACATACGTAGCAGGGCTTTCTCTGCTAGCCCTAGAAAATTGAAAAGAAAAAGTGTAAAATATCGTAATCATATTTAATTTGAACTAGAATTCAATTTTTATTCTACAAACGAGTTGCTTGTTGGTATTATTGAGGTTTCACTTTAATTTGTCAAATTTTATATTCACAAATGCTAATTTTTGTCATCTTGATCCTTTTTAAATCTATATTTATCCATTATTTCCAAGAGTAAAAACAAAAATGCTGTAAACACATGTTGCAGTTATTGAATATTTTTCATATCTGTAATATCTGCTTGCTGGTTTTTTGTTTGTATCAACGCATTCACTGTAGAAGCTCAAACACCCCTGGCTTACTACCTCATGTTTATTATTCTGTTCCTGAGTTTCTCTTTGTGTTTGTAAGCAAATATGTTTTCTCAATAAAAGTTGACGTGCAAGATGCTTAAAATCCTAAACCGACGGAGAAAACGTGGAACTCACTTTCCGTTAAACCCCGTCGTAAAGGCCTTAATGAGCCACTGAAGGTCTTGTATCTTGAATGGAAACAGCACGAGGTGAGTAGAGTTATTTAAATCCACGGCGCTCTCCGGGTACATGACGTGATGAGTTGTTTTGACGCCGACGTCTTCTTCGTGGCCTTGTATTGGTGCCCCATTCATTCTGAACAGGACAGAGGGGAAATCTGACTAAGTTTTTTTCTTTTCTTCTTGTAATGATTTTCTGAAACAGAAGCATTTACCTTATAATGACCTCGTGGAAATCTATAAGCTGTCCATAAGCTGCTCCTCTCAGGTTGACGGAGTTTCCCACGACTGCACAAGTCCTGTATCTTACGGGATCAGCTTTGGAAGTGGGTGGGAATATCTCAAACAGCTTCTGCACTGTTGATTTATAGCAGTTGAGGTCATGCTTCTCACGCTGTAGTTGCTGACATATATGTCACATAGAGTTTGCTGTTAGACCAACCCAGCAAAAAAAAGAAAATAAATAAAATAGACAGAAAGGTTTTTACAAGGTACTACTCTAGTGAAGGTATGACAACTTACCTTCCACCAGTTAAATGTTTCCTCTGACAGACTGATGTTTGCAGACAGAAACGGTTCGACAGAACGCCTCAGGTGATGACCAAGCAGTGCATTAACATCAGAAAGCTCAGTCTCCAGCTCACGCCAGGACAGGTTTCTGTCTTTTAAGCTGGGCCAGTTATTGAAATGCGCCTTTAGCAGAAGCCCAACGGCAGCCGCACACAGCAGGAAAACCGTCGTCTTCCATTCGTTCATCTTGGAAGAGTTGGCCTTGTTGCTGCTGAAGCTTTTCCATCTGGAAAAGGTGAAACACACAAGTCGGTTGACATTACTTAGCTATAGCTAAAGCTTAAAACAGAAAAGTCAGCCAGCTTGTTGAATGAAAAATCTGTTCAAGCAAATAACCAGAGATGCCTTGTGATTAAGTCAAGAAAATATAATACAATATGAACAGAATAATAATAATAATAATAATAATAATTCCCGTTACAAGAACTGGCACATTCAACCAACATTTCCAGTCTTAAAAAAGTTTGTGTTCTTTTCGTTTGAAAGCTTACCTGACGAGCATTCTTCTCAGGTGTGTTCAGATATTGCACATGTCCTGGGCTGACACCTACACAGCTGACTGCATGCAGAATGAGCAGGATTTTGTTTCAGACTCGTGGTCTGTAGAGGGAAGTGGTTAGGTGGTACCTGTCCTTAAAGCCACAGTACGCACCGCAGCTTCAAACAGAGAACAGAAGTGAAACTTTTACAGAAAAAAAAGCTTGTTTTACAGTTGTACAAAAACGATAAAAATCCATTTCTTCCCCCTATGTTTTTAAAAGACAGAATTGCGGCGTTAACGTGAGACTTTACACTGGTGGGGGAAAAAAGTATTTGCCCCCTTATGATCAAGATTATTATCTTGACAATCTGTTGTTTCAAATTATCAAGCTAATTTTAATGTCAGATAAAGATAAGCCGAAGAATTCCAGGAGTTTTAAATTGATGACTTTCCCAGAGTTTCCCAACTAGCCTCTGAAAAACTAATCCTCTTGCTAAAGCACAGAGTACCTTGGATCAAATTCACTTTTTTTTTTTTTTTTTGGAAAGCTGTCTAATTCACTAGCCGCGCCTTAGTTTCAAATCTGGTGTATGAAAAAAAGGAAAAAAGTAGCTGTGGTGTTTGTCTTCCTGGCCCAGATTCAGAAAGCTGCTCAGAGATTCGATTCATTCCAGTTCAATTCAATTTGATTCAGTCCCAAAATATTTTATTGATCCTAAAGGGAAATTAAATCTTGTTGCAACTCAAATTAATTCAACAATCTTCAAAGAGTTGCTGCAGATGGGGATTTTTTTCTTTCCATATTTTTCTTAGTTTAATGAAGAATCCTTCTTTGCAACGTCATCGGCCAGATTTCTTAATAAAGTTGCCTCTGATAACAACTCTTTCTCTCTGTCTCTGCTCCCGCTGTCCGCTTCTCCTACTCAACACAATTATTTTACTGTTGTAGACAAAAGAATGCATCAAATCATCATTTTAGATGCACTAGTCGTGGTCATATGGGTCCCTTTCCTCTGTAAAGTCAGACTTTTTGTCGTTTTTAGGGGTTTGCACCAAACATACAAACAGCACAAAAATACAATAGAAAGAGTATTTTGGTTTTTGTGCTAACAGCAGTTTACAGCATGAGTCCAAGTTCTGTATCACTGAAATGTTTAGTGACAAATGAAGTGAATAGCACTGCCTTCTTAAACTTTAGCAGACATGAAAATTGCAATATTCCAAATTAGTGGTTATCTTTAGAAATGGGTTCTGCTCTGTGGGAGAATGAATGCCGGTCAGGAGAAATTAGACCAGATTTGTTTGCCTTCACATGTCAAATTATTAGCAACGTTAGTCATTTAGGCCGAAATTAGCACCACCTGGGGTAAAACAGAGCCAAAGCAGTTCATGCTGACAAACATAACTATGAAGACAACCTGCAGACGTCAACACCAGGTTCAGACATGCTAAGCAGACCAGAACAAACAGACAGACAGAGCCAAACCACAGGATTGTATGATAAGCCACACCTTTCTACTTCTTGATATCATGATCGCTGAATAAAATATGTTCCAATAATATCTAAAGCAGTGACGTCCTGTCACCATGGAAAAATTGTATGTAATGATAAAATAATTTATATTGCTATTTTCACCCTGTGGTTTGTACTATAAATTAATTTATTTTTAATTTAGCTTAACCAATTTTGCTTATTTTTTCCTCAAATTGGTTGAATTTTTGCATTTTCCCATTCAAATGCTCGGAAGAGCAGCAGGTGAGGCAGCAGTGAGCTGAGCCTCACCTGGGATTGATCAACCTCTCTCTAACTGCACATGCCATTCTATGAGAGCATGTTCCTCCTGTCTGAACGTCGCCAATAAAATGGTTAAAAACATTTAACATATGAACAAATTTTCCATAATTTAGCTTTTATATATATAAAGTACTGTGTTACATGTCACCAACTGTGTGTGTAACGTGTTTGGTGTGCTGAGGAGCGATCGTAAGCGGCAGAGAACAAATTCAAGGTGAGTCAGGCAGTTCTCCTGTCTCATGGCAGGGGGCGCTCATGATCCCAGACATCGGTTTTGTGACTCCGTAACTGCAGAGTGACAGCAAGCTAGAAATACAGTAAATAAGTAAAGTACAGCGATATATTTGTTTTCTCCTCTCTTCTGACGTCAACATGGAAGACTACATTTCTACACTTATACAGTTTTCTAAAGTGGATTTTCAATTGAAGCAGGAGATAATAACTAAAGGAAGACCAACAGCGGAGCTGAAAGGTTTGCTTCGAGACAGTTTGGTGATTCTCAAACAGAGTGGTATACAAGAAAAGACATGCCGAGGTTAACTGTTAAATAATGTACTGACAGTGGGAAACATAAGTTTTTGCTACAATAAAAGACCAGAACTTAAAATTTGCTACAGAAACTTTTGTGTACAGATACAGAGATTGGACTTTTCCTGTAGTTTATAACCAGGTTTTCTCCAGATCTTTGTGGTTTTGGAGCTGCCGCTGGGCATCATGGGATCTCAGCTCCTTTCACGGGTTTCCTGTTTGGTTCAGGTCTGGAGACTACTGTACTACAGAGTATTGGCGTTGGGTGGCCATTGTAGATAGAAAAAAAAATGGAATACATTTTTTAAAAAGTATCAACATTTTCCAGGAAAATCAAAGAAATTTCTCTGCTCCAAAAGTTTAAATTTTGCTTGAAAAAACTCCAAAATTTCTGAGATTAATCTCAAAATTTCAGATTTTTTACAACTACTACAAAAGCTGTAATATGTCGTCTTACTGCTTCAGAGGGCTGTCGGACATTCATTAAAGGTTTTTTGTGGCACTACTGGCTGTTATTCAGCAGCGGCTAGACAGGAAGTAGTGCAGAGAGAGAAGGGGAAGACATGCAGTAGATGATCTGAATCAAACCTGGAATAACTACGGTGAAGTAGGTATTGTCTATGCACAGTGCACCTGCTCCACCATTGAGAGATGTTCCACTTTGTGGAGGAAGTTTGCAGGTATTTGTGTTTGCAGTTGCTTTTGTTATTTGCAGCATTTTCTCTTGTTCGTCTGTTTCCTGTGGTTGCAGCAGTTTGTCTTTACATTTGTCTAGCAGTTGGTTGCAATATCTCATTGGCTGCAAACTATAGAAAAACTGTGTCACTGTTTTTCTTTGGGAAAAAAAGAGTTTAAAATATGATAATAAATCAAAAGGAAATCAAGGAAATAATACAGTTCAAATACACGTGGCTTATCTTGGATTCAAAACTTACGTTTGGGGCTCAGGTTGGGAAAATGTCTACGACTATCAAGACGTAGTCTAGACAGGACAAGATCTGACTATCAAGAAATAGTCTTGATAGGATGCTGTGCATATCTCAAAGCTGCTAAAATGTATATGCAAACATTATTATACGTAGCATTATTCTATCATTTGGGGCCGTACTTCAAAATTTGTCATAAAATCCATTAATGCTATTATACAAGAAAACCTTAAAAGTATTTGATCAGAAACAAGTGAAGAGGCATCTCTCCCATATTCTTCAAAAAATATCACTTGTTGAGTTTGAATTATTTCCTCAATTTTTCTTTTGCTAAAACAATATTTAAGTGCATAACTGGTCTTGCCCCTGTAGGTGATTTTTTTAGGTAATACAAAAATATAATAATGAAGGTGTGAGAAGAGGAACTGGGGACTGTAGAGCCAAAAGGTTCAGGACAACTTTGGGACAATCACACCGAAAGAAGAGAACAGATGGTCCAACCTAAAAAAATATGTGTCTTTTCTCCATACAATCGAAGAACTGGTTTTAAAAAAAGAAAAAAACAATGTTATGAACAGTGACATTTTGATCTGGATTTGTGATTTGATCTGATCTTCACTGTACCAAGATGACACTAGCTTTCTTAATGTACTCAACAACTTCTTTGGAAGGTTCGAAGCCCTAAATAAAACCGATCGCTCCGCTGAACATCCTCTGTGCAACAATCCCTGAGAAAAGCTAACACACGGATAGCTACAAATATAATGGGAAATTTTATAATGTGCTCCTCACCCCTCTTCTGCGTTAGGTATTATTTTTTAGGTATAGTCTTATCATGACATTGGTCAAGCTGCTCTCAAGACTTATGCAGCGTCATATAACAGCAGGGGAGAACTCCTTGATCCTGGATACTATCTAGGTGTTACTTCCCCAACTTATCTGCCCTCTTTAGCATGAAAGAACAACCTCTTATCCTTAACAATAGACAAATGGCAATACCATCTGTGTTGGGCTCCACAGAATCCCTGGTACATCACAATCAGGGATTCACACCTCTGGTCCAATCAAGTCTCTCTTCTCTGACCAGAACCTAGAAAAGGAAGCCAGATCCACTGTTGGTCAGAGCAAACTTGACAGACTCCTTTGATTCTGTATTTCTGTTCTCACCTCACAAGGTAATCCCCTCCACTAAGACTGTCTGAAAATGCTAAGTTATATATATTTAGAAATACATTATTATTTGTATATTTATGAATTTATAGGCACACTTGAGATTTTTCTGGGGGTTTTTCTGTGTACTATGGTGGCCAAGTGTTATTTTGTTGCCAATCTCACTGTTGTGTCTTTGAGCAACGACAGTAAAATAAGTCTAAGTCTAAATGTATTTCACTTGGGCAATGTAAACATGTACATTTTCTAGTATATCCTACCTGTGTTATAAATTAGTTTTCTTGGATCAACCAGAGACGGGGGATGTAAATTCCTCTTTGGCTCGAAGCCAGCCGTACGCCGCTTCAGTTGTGTATGTGTGACAATGTTTAGTTGTATCGTTTCTCTATAGACATAAATAAATTAACTAAATAAATGAGTGGGTCGTTACTGTAATCAGTTGTGATCATTGGCACAGTACTATCTCAAAAGTCAGTACACAAAAAGTGAAAACTGCAGGATTTTTAGTCATATCAGAAAATCAGTGAGAGTCTGCTTCAGCTGGTGATCAGATCATTTATGCTACATTGTTATATTCTTAGAAATATCACTGGGTGACTGCAGTCAAGATAGTCCTATTCAATAAATTGGAATATGTTCTGATGAGACTCATTCTCAGATTAAAAATATCTTTAAAAAATTGACCGTCTTGGTTTAATACCATGAGGTATTAAACATACGCTACATTTTAAATACATTCCTGTATAATTTTTTTTTATTATTATTATTGTTTTGATTTTCAAAGTCATTTTTTCATTAACTTCAGGCATGAAATCATCATAACCAACAGAAATAAAGGCTTTCAAACATCCATCTGTATGTAATTAATCAATATTAGTATGTCACTTGATAAAACTACTGAAATAAATGGACTTTTGTTAATATTCACATGTAATGGATGGGTCTGAACAGCCAACGGTGTCACGAGGACATAAGATTCTAGTATGTCACGCCATCTACTGGTCAACCAGCGTAACTTCACAAAAAGTCAATTCAAACAGCCGTGGCTGGCAGCTAGCCAGAAATGCTATGACTTGCTAATCTAGAATGAAGCTGTTGTTAGTTAAATGATATTTAACAACAGTAGTTATTTATCTAACAATTACTGTAAAACAACAGCGGTAAATGTTTCTGTCATAAAACAACAACATTGGTTTCTTTGTAATTTGCATCATTTTATTTGGTAATACTGTCTGCTTAATACGAATATCTAAATCAGACCCAAAAATCGATCAGCAACAGTGATTTTACAGTGTCTTTGTCACCGCATGTTGTTGGTCATCTCAAGTTATAAATTAACTGCTTTCTTTCTTCTGTCAAAATAAGAGTCTAAAATAAAGAGCAACACTGAAGGCTCTTAAAAAATGTTCATAGAAAGATAAAATCACATGCCGAGAGCAACTGGACAGAACTTTGTATGACACGTCACTTTGAAGAAAGATATTGTCGGATCACTAAGAAGGCTTTGTAGATATAACATTTTTAAAGCTTTAATATTTATAGTTTTATGTATGAGCGAAGGAGGAAACAAAGTCACGTCGTTAAATATTTTAGCAAATGTTATCTTATGGAACTACATTTATTGGCTGCACTTTACAAAAGGCTCTTGTTGAGTTTGTTTGCGATTTATTTCTGCTGAACAACTTCCTTATTGCCACAAAAATGTCGTGTTTGCTGCATTAATCCGTCCGAACGTCTAATTATGAGTCACAACTTTCAAAGAGCTGGTATGAAGACGGGAAAGCAGCTAAATCTGAAAATACAACATCCTTCAGTCCACAAGAACAACTTTTCTCTACAGTTATCTTCTAAATTTATCCTATTTTTTCAGTGTAGAAATCATACCCCTGCCCCTTTTATCCTTGATGCCCTTAGGGCCCTTTTTGAGGGGTTGTTTTTTTTTCAAAAAAAAATGTTTTTTTAATTTTTATTTTTTATCTGTATGTCAATAATATTTAGCTGAATATAATAATTTAGCAAAATAAACTAGTCTGGCTGCCCTCAGTCTAATAAGTTTCTCTGCCTCCATGTTGTTCTGTTGTTCAGATAGAGATGTGTGTCCTCTATCAAATTATGGGCAAGAATATTTTTTATACACTGGTTTGTGAATAAAAGCATAGGTCTGATGTTGACGTTAGAAAAACTGCTTCTATTTATATTTTCGTAATTGTTCTCGCAATAGCGGGACAAAACCCGCCTCACCCCTAAACACAGAAATGTTTCAGCTGCAGAGAAACTTCTGACTTTAACTTCATCATTCTGCTAAAAGCCCGGTTCGGTTCGCTGCAGGCAGCTTGAGTCGGTCCACCGACAGATACAAAGAATATCTGTCTTTATATCAGACATCCTGATATAAAACACAGTACCGGCTGTCACCGCGAGTCGCAACGCAGCTCAAAGCCCCAGTACCACCTGGTACCACCTGGTAGCACCTGCTCTCTGTTCGCTCTGCTTCTCCTTAACGTTTCTACCAGGCGGGCTAAAGCCGCTGCTGATGGGATCTGGGCTGGACGTTCTGGGCTGTACATAGAAGTTATTGCAGAACCTCAAGTGTTAAAGGAAGATTCGGCCCAGAACATTTAGAGTTCACAAAATAAACATCAGAGAAAATATTGTAGCAATAATTAGAACCGCATCAAAAAGCCAAACATGCCACAATGAAATGAATCAAAATGTCTTCAAAGCATCGGGGGACTGACATAGGGGCCACCGGGGGATTCCAGGTAGATTCCAGGTAGATTCCAGAGATGCGCATCACAGCAGCTCTTCATGCAAGGCCGGCCCAAGGAAATATGGGGCCTTAGACAGACTCCCCTCCCCCCTCAGCATCACTAACATGTTTAAATATCGATCAGGTGAATCTGTGAGAGGGAGACCAGGTTTATTGGCAGAGTTTAAAATCAATCACTGATTATTGGTTGTTTGCTGTGATGTATTTGTGAACAAATGTAACTCAAACACAAAGATTACACCATATTGTAGCCATGGTAACACAACAATCAAACTATCAAGATGATTCTTTAAACTTTTAAAAAGTAAACTTCCTAATTAAATCCTAAATGTACAAAAAAAAATAAATTCTCGGCTGAATGCATTAAATAAAATTTAACAACATTGTCATTGTCTAGAAATGATGCTACAGGTTTAGATCTACAGTCTCAGATCAGCTCAGCCCTCCAGGACTGTCAGCAGCAGAAACAGCAACTTTATACATGTTGGGGAAAATAGAGACTAGATTTGCTTTGCATTTCCCCGCATGATGCCAATGAAATAGTAGGATCCAATTAGATTCTTGATTAATATGAGTTGTTGCTATGTTGTTGTACGGTGTTTTAAGATTTTGTTCAATGTGCCCTTTTTCAACTTTGAGCCCCAGCTCCTCCAAAGGTCTCTGTACAGCCCTGCTGACGTCCAATTCCAGGACAGGCAGCTTTTCCAACAGGGAGGGGCAAGTTTACAAAAATAAACTGACGAGGCGGGTCAGCAGGTTTACAAAATAAACTGACGAGGCGGGTCAGCAAGTTTACAAAATAAACTGACGAGGCGGGTCAGCAGGTTTACAAAATAAACTGACGAGGCGGGTCAGCAAGTTTACAAAATAAACTGACGAGGCGGGTCAGCAGGTTTACAAAAATAAACTGACGAGGCGGGTCAGCAAGTTTACAAAATAAACTGACGAGGCGGGTCAGCAAGTTTACAAAATAAACTGACGAGGCGGGTCAGCAGGTTTACAAAAGGGTAAATATGAGCCAAATTTTCACCTCAAACTTTTTCTGATCTTAATGGAGTCAAAGCTCTTTATGCATTGCACCTGTTAGTTGGTGCAGGTTCTGAAAAGACATGGAGATAGTTTGTTGCAATCTAAAGAGTTTTGTAACAGCTTGCCAAATTTTATCCCATCTATACATAAAAAAGACAGATTGTCAGATTAACAGTAACTTTTGAAAATAACCTTTAAGCAGGTATTAAACATAACTTTTTTTTTTAGAATTTTTTTGTTGGTCTGATGTAATAGTCATGTTTTCATTAAGTGTAAGAAGAAAAAAATCATAATTAACAAAAATAAAGGCTTGCAAACATCCCTCTGTGTGTAATTTCTTGGTGAAAGTTCCTGAATTAAACTGACTTTTCAATAATATTCTAATTTGTTGAAAGGGTCCACACATAATGTAAAAAAGGGCAATGTTTTTCCTAACCCGATATGTGAAGAAATAATTTCACACTTGTGAAACGATGAATGACCTGTGATTAACTGCATCGTTTCTCTGAATGCTGAGTTTGGTTTTGCTAGCGACAGCCAGGCTTGGTATCTTTGGAATGAAACATGCTAGAGCTTCTCAAAGTGTAAGACATCACACTAGAAGAAGACAACATGCTGCCCCAGAGATTCCACTATCCACAAATGAAGAAAACATGGAATAGTGAAGGCTGACCACTTCTCAGGAGAGGTCAGCCTGCCAAAAGTAATCCATGCGAACGTTAACAAATCATTCAGGAGGTAACAGAAGAACCAAGGACCTTTGAAATTAGTTAAGATCAGCATTCATGATTCAGAAAAAGACAGTATAATACAGATAATCTGTGAAAAAATTGAGCTCCTTCGCCTTCTCCCAGTGCTCCTGGCACTAAATGTACCACTCAGTCAGAAACAACCAATCAGAGGCAGGAGGAGGGTTTTAGCACCGTCAATCACCCTCGTGCCCATGCCACCCCTCTCCCTCTTTGCTAAGCTACGGTTGGCTCACCACTACATAGCTTGCCACAAACACCAAGGCTAGTTACGGTTTTCCTTCAACTGTAAGAAATTTTTAACACATTGAGCAGCACACAGGAGGATGACTGACAACGCTAAGACCCGCCTCCTGGCTCTGATTGGTTGTTTTTGACCGGGAGCAATGCATTTCTTCAGACGGCAGAAGTCGAATTAGGAGGTGCTGGAGGAGCTCAATGTTTTTCCCCCCCACAGACGATCTGTCTCATGCCATTCAGTCACGAATGTTTTAACAAATATGAAAAAGAACATGTTTGTGAAAGCTACATACTGCAGCTTTAAGACCAACAACTCTTGGATCATGCAGCTGGATAATACTCTAAAGCACACCAGTGTTGTACCAGTTTATTATCAGCTGTAAACCACTAAGCAGCGTCACCATTTAGTCTTAAAGTGGACATATCATGCAAAACCCACTTTTTTAGCCTTTAAATATGTTTTATTGTGTACTCTGTTTAGGAGTGCAAAAAATTTTAATTCATTCCCTCCCGGTGCTGCGTGGATATCTTTAAATTCTTTTTGGGTTATATTTTTCAGGCTGTTCATTTTTCTCTATTTGTCATTATGGTTTCTTGTTCGTGTTGTCACTGCATTTGCTGTGGAACTGCAAAACAAGGTCACGACTTCTGGCTTATCCGTCATTTTTTCCCTCTCAGCGATTTTGTAGTCCAAGCTCAGTTATGCTGAAGTTGCAAGTAAACAAGTCAAAATGTTCAGGTCTAGCATGTGTTAACTAACACGATTCCTTACATCATCCCCTTGCATCATATTGTGGTGCTATTAATATTTTGATAGGTAATCTGACATGCATGGACACTGTAGTTAAATTACACTCCCTTTTGTAGGTGGTTGGTATGGATGGAGAATGGATGGTGTTTTTACTGTAAAGACAGTAAAAACACCATTGCGATGAATTCCTTTGAATACGTGGATCTGCAGGTTGTGCGTCTTCAATCTCCTGCTCTGGGTCTGACTCTGGCTCCAACATGTAAGGCTGGATGGACAAGTCTTCTGTTGTTGACATCTTTAATAAACTTGGGAATGAAAAGTTTCTCTGCCAGTAGATAACTGGCATCGCTGCTATCAAACTACAAAAATGGCCGAACAGGAACAAGTGGAATTCTTTGTGACCTGGAGTCGCTCCAAAACGAGTCGCTCCGAAACGAGTCGCTCCGAAACGAGTCGCTCCGAAACGAGTCGCTCCGAAACGAGTCGCTCCAAAACGAGTCGCTCTAAAACCAGTCGCTCTAAAACCAGTCGCTCTAAAACGAGTCGCTCTAAAACGAGTCGCTCTAAAACGTGCCTCAGAGGTAAACGAGAGGTCTGTGGAAATAAGACAACCAGGAATTCAGACCAAAGCATTGCAGTTCTGCTTCATACAGACCATAAGTGAATGGTTTACGTGTGAAAAGGAGGGATTTAAAAGGATGATATGTCCACTTCCAGCTTAACATAAAAAATCCCTGAAAATAAAAAAATGTATAAATATCCCACTCAGGTTAAATAGTATACATTCCATAAATAATAAATAAAAATGTCGAGAGAGAGAGAGAAGACATATCCACTCCAGTCAAAAATAAGGATAAATCCAGTAGTACAATAGTTATTTCAGAACAAGCATCTGTAGCCACAGGCTAGCTGATGTGAAAAATAATAAGAATAAAAAAGCTACCGTTGAAGGGTAGCACATACCTGGCATGCAATATTATGCCGATAAAGTTGTGTGTTTCGATCATTGCCACTTTCACAGCAGTTGTAACATGTTTGTATTCTATTTTTCTTTAAAACTGAAACTTAGACCTTAAAGTGTGAGGTTTAAGATCTAGTTTATTCACTGCTTCTATTTTTTTCTAACTTTTTGGGAGATGACTAAAATAAAATTAAAAACTAAGCTTCACATTTCTGGAAATAAATCAATTTCCTATATAAAAGTAGATTGTGTTTTCATCTGCCAACTTGTTTATCGCTGCATACTCCTGTTTTCCGGGATGAGGTCCAGTTTTAAACTTTTTGCTTTTCGCTGATTGCCAGTAATGGCTCCAGCTTCCGTTGCTGTCAGCTCCAAAACCAAACACATGAACCTGGGAAAAAAAAGAAACAAAGAATATTTTATACATATGTGGTAGAATGACCTAATGGGTAAGTGCTAGCCAAAGCCAAACCCAAGTAAGACTTGAAAATGTAGATAACTTGCAAAGACAAATAGGGGGGAAAGAAATCTCTCTCTACGTGTGTAAAGTGACAAATCCCTCCCCAAAAATGATTCTAATATAAAAAGCACTGTCTACTGGGTAAAAAAATTGAAAACATGTACAAGAGCAATTTTTAAAAAGTTATTTATTTATTTTTTACCGTAATCGGAATTTTCTAATTTGAAAAGTTTGGAAGAAAATACTTAAAAAACAATCAAATTTACAATTCTGCCAAGTTAAACAAACGAAAAACATACCTCATCACAAATGTGAAGTGCGGAAATCAAGGTCATAAAGCCGGTGGACGGGTATCTTCCTTTCTTCCCCAGCCACGTCTGATGAACATACTTCATAAAAGCTGGATTCAGCACCATCACCTGAGGTAGAAGTTATTCAACTTACACAAATGTGACAATTAATGAGAAAAGATTCATGAAACAACAGCAAATAAAAAAAACATACTCACCAAATTTTTGTTAGCTCTGGATTTTACTCGCCTGTATGATGTGGGAAAAACAGCATCGTTTAGTTTAAGTACTTCAATTAACTCATTTCAAAACAGAAGGACACTTTAGCATTCCAGTCCTAAAATAGAAACAATCTTAAATTCTAAAGTAGAATTCAAATTTTACATCACAAAATATATGTTTTAACAATACAGAGAATATCAACAAAATGTCCTTCTGTCTCTTTCTTTCTAAAAAAAATAATTTTATATGGCATTGGAAACCTTTAGTTAATGTCTAAACAAGCTTCTTACATACTGTAGATCCAAATATATTTAAAAAATAACACAAAGTTATTTATTTTCAACTGTAATCTATTTAAATAAATTCATTAATGGAAGATGTACAGGCATACTTCATGGCATATTTATTTATTTGATGTTGTCACTCGTCACCCTCCATAACAGGGAGGTTAGTTTGAACTTCTAGATCAGGTTCTATGAGCAATGGTTCCCTCACTTGTTATGTCAGTTTGGGATCTTTCTGCTTTGTTTCTCAATATATCTTCGCATTTGGATCATTTTGGGTTATTTCTGGTTTTTGTCACTCCGGGTGTTCCATACTGGATTCACTCCTTTATGTTGGACTTCTCAGTTCTTTCTTTTGTTCTGCTCTTTACGTAAATAGAGATTATTTCTTTATTGGTAGGTGGTGGTATTTTGTGTTGTGCATTCTTAGTAGCCAAGCCAGTTTGCCTCTCCTTCTGCACATAACTCTTGTATCTTGTTCTTTTGTTATCTTCAGTCTTGTTTTTGTAAGTCGACAAATACAATATGTATTCACTTTCATTTAGAAACATTCCAACTCCGTCTCTGCAATCTCAACCACAAAATGGTGTCACATTGCCACGTACACAATTCAATAAAAGATTTTCTTTTCTCACGTTCCGAGAATGAATATTGAATTTAGATTGCATAAATAGCAGGATGATACCGTAAAAGTGAGACTTTGGTTTACTGCTAGTATCTGCCTTGCCAAACAAAACATTCATCCAACAAGAAAAGTTAGGGTAAGCAAAATCCGAAAACAACAAGAGATGTTTTATGAATGAACATTTTCAGATGAACTAGAGTTTTCCTATCAGTTTCACAAAAAGCACAGTTCACAGTAATATCACCTTTTAGTCTCTGAAGTAGTGTAATTGACGACGCCAACTTCCTGCAGCCCAGCAGAATGGAGCCAGCGAGCCACTCAACGTTCTCCAGGTGATGTTTAAACGCACACAGCCACAGACCTGATAAGTTTCCAGTGAATTAAACGTGTGCTGAAGGCGACGGACGACGTCCCGGTTTAATGCGTCTGTTATTCGCTAGCCTTCAAGGACTCTCGTGCGATTTTTAAGAATAACATTAGCTCATTTTCCTAGTTGGCTGTGCTGACAATAAACAAGAACAGAATAGTTCACATATAAAAAAAGGTTAGAGCTGTGTCAGGGTTAAAGTCACAGCAACGCAGTTAAACCACGTTAATCATTTATTATTGTCAGACTGGGAATATAAAAAAGCTGGAATGATAATAAAACATCTACATAACACTGCTTGCTATATTTAACAGTTACATAGCGGATAAAGTGCTTACTTTATTTCGTTATAGGCTACTTTTTTAATACATTCTTGACGCTTGCAAATTGCACACAACACTTAAAGGGATTTAAAAAATAGAGAGACAAAAACATTGTTGACAACAATTTGAGATATCAAAGAGAACTGAAGAAGAAAGGATTTTATGAGGAACCAGCAGGAAAACTGTTTAAGTGTATTAAGTAAAGATGATAAGGCTTCAGAGTCAGAGAGAGGAAAAAGACATGCAGAGGAAGGCAGTTTTACCAGCTAATGTTTATTCTCTGCCATATTTCATCTGCAGATAAATGAAATAACATATTTTCATATGAAATAAAAGTTTACAGGTGTACTGTTAAGAAAGGTTTTAGAAATTTCATCAATTCATGTCTGCAATTATATTAAGGCAAATGTGAAGCAAATTAAGATATTTACAGAAATGCAGTCAAACTGTATAATATCATTTGAAATGTCTCAGTGTGTTTGTAGGTATTTTAAGATGCAAAGATAATCCAGCAATCCAGTTCAACTAATAAAAAACTTTCCCCAAAACACTTTAACAGAGCGAGAAAAAAAAACAAAAAAAACTTTCTCACTTTCTGGTACGATGTCTTAATTATGCTATCTCTAAATGCAGCATATTGCAGATGTTTTGCGTTATCAAGAGGAGTGTGTTCACATCGTAAAGTGGAGATAGCTGTTTAAAGAAGGCCAGGTCCTAAGATAACGAGTTCAATGAACTTGACAAGTAAGACGGACAGAGTCAAATGATTGGACTCGAGTAAAAGCAGCAATGTGTCAACATATTTTTACTGAAGTAAAATTAAAAAGTAGCCATTTCAAAAATCACTCAAGAGTAGAAAAGTAAATGTTAGAAAAAGACTGCGCAACTAATGAGTAACTGTTTCATCACAACACTTGATGAAAGGAATCATCGGACTGAAAAAAGTAGAAAGTTACGTGCAAGCTCTGGTATTGTAAAAACCAAAATATGAAAAACACAAATAGCATAATTACAAAACAAGAAAAGCTGTTGATGTTAACGCGTCAATGAAAGGGATTAATCTGATCATTTTAACATGTTGATATTGGAATCAGAATGCCTTTGTTGTCATTATAGAGAAACACCATATAATTACAGCCCTTCCAATGAAAGACCAACAAACAGCATAAGACATGGAAAGACAGGTGCCTCAGGCTGCAGCCATCATGGGAGGTGCCACCCATTCATTAGATCAGAAATGAAAGAACAAGAGATTGGAGGAGGTGAAAAAGAAATTGTAGTATCAAGTTTTCAATGTTTCAAAATCAGAAATTTCCTTGTTTTTGCTAAAAGTTTTTTTTTTTTTTTATTTATCACACTTTGTCCCAACAGTGTAAAGGACAGAGTGGCAAAAAAAACCCACTCTGTCCTCTTAACAAGAAAAGCAACATATAGACAAAAGAATGGGGCCAGTGAAGGTGGTGAGTTGAGGGGGGTTATGTTTACCAAGAACAGTGTGTGCGTGTTGAACGGAAGTCCGTGAACGCAGCACCAGACTGCTTTCCCAGACATGGTCTCTGATACGTGATAGAAAGTTCATCAGCAGCCCAAGCTTCATAATCCAGATTAATCGAACGACCTATATTGAGCTAAAAGCCTCTCTCCTGCAAAGGGTTACCTCGGTAACAGCAGCACATTGTGGGCTTGAAAAAAGGGGGAGCAACGAACGACAGCAAAGGGTGAAAGGTTTCCGTGACAGCAGACGACAACAAAAGTTGAACCTTTTTTAACTTTCTCACGTCGCGTCACTGACCCGTCTGTGCACGTTTACGTGTACGAACTTGACGTTTCAAATGCAAGAATTGCGCCGGTCGCTCGACTGGATGAGGACAAGCAGCTTCATCGCACAACTTCCGTAGGAATTGAATGCAGAGGGACATTTCTAAATGAATGCTTAAAACTACTTCTTTTAAACCTTCCTGAATATAGAGATCTGGAAAACTGAGCACCTTCTAACATGTTTGGTTTGAGACAATAAAACGTTTTCTTAAACATTTTTTTGAAAATGTACATACAGTGGCAGTTTTTGATATGGACTTCATGGGCACTTGCCCAGGGCGGCATCAGTACGGGTTTGGGCTCCCGAGAACTAGAAAATAAAATATATCTAATGTGAGTTTGCCACTGCCTTTAAGGGTGTGTAGTGGAGTAGTGTTGGATTATCAGGTAAAGTCACGACCAATCGTTTTCTATAAAATTGAAGAATTATTCTAATGGTTGGAAAAATAAAGAAAATAAAAGGTATGCTGCTTTCTGTTTCCCTAATGAAGAGAAGACAAATAAATATGCATATTTTATTTTTCCAGAAAAATTTAAATGGCACTGCCTCATATTTATTAGGCTGTGTTTACAGACAGCCTTCTATTGGGACTGTATGTAAATACATGGAGCACTGAAACATATAAGGACTAACGAAAATATCACTCACTTTCCAGAAGTTCCTGTTGGGAAGGACCTGAGGAGCCACTCCAGGTCTCTTATCTTGAAAAGAAACATTATGAGATGAGTAGAGTTATCTAAAGTCGAGCCACTCTCTGGATACATGACACGATGAGTTGTTCTCGCCCCCACGTCTTCCTCAAAGCCTTTGGTTGGAGCGCGGTTGATTCTAAAACAGAAGGACAAATTTTGGGTAGTTGAATTTTGGTTGGTTTGTTTTTGTACATTTTTAAAATTAAAAAAAAAAGACTTTTTTTAAAATGAGTATTTACCTTATAACAATATCTTGGAAATCTATCAAGGGTCCGTAACGCGACCCTTTCAAGTTCACAGAATTTCCAACAACTGCACAAGTCCTGCATCCCTCAGTTTTGGGTTTTTCAAGAACAGGACTGGGCGAGATTATCTTGAACAGTTTGTCAAGTGTTGCTTTAAAGTAGCTGAAGTTCTGTCTGTTGCTTTGTAAGTGCTGTCAGATTGAACAAACACAGTCGGTTGTTAGACCAGTTTCTGTTTGCCCACGACTAAAGACAAAATAGAGGAATGTAAAAAAAAAAATTTCCATAGGGATCCAAGGCATACCCGCCACCAGTCGTATTCGTCTCCAGAGAGGATGGTCGTTGCCGACAGAAACGGTTCAATGGAGCGGTTCAGGTGTTGATTAAGGAACACGTTTTCTTTTGAAAAACATTTCTCACACCGACACGAGTTTGGCATTTTAAGCTCAGGCCAGCCTGTATAACTTGCCATCAAAAACACCCCAATTGTTGTGACAGCCAGCAGGGCAATCAACATTTTAAACTGAAACCACATCCTGAGTACTGAAAAAATAACAAAAAAAACAAAACACATCAGAATGAGGTGAAAAACAAGTGAATTTTTAAAGATAGTTTGAGAGAGGACAAAGGAGTACAAACTTAAAAATAAGTCTTTTTTCCCCAACACATTTAACGAAGTAATACATCTCATTTTACTTGAAAGATGTCTATAAATTTCATGTAACTTACCTGATGTGAAGGGAAATCCTTTCAGGTTCAAAGCTTTAAAATAGTGACAGGCTATCTGACAAACTGTTGGACTTTGGAACAGGTTAAGATCATTTAGTGTGGCCTAAACCTGTTCCGTCAACTATTCCGGCTTAGTATCATCTCAAAGGGGAGGGCTACGGCTTGAGGAGATAGACTTTGCACTAAATAACTCGGTGCGCCTTTTGTTAGCGTTTTATAAACACATTCGGATTCCTAAAAAATATGTTGAAAGAATTACAGTCATCTTTGGTAGAATTTCAATAAAAAACAAAATACTTTTGTTTTTACAAAAGTAAAAAAAGTTGTTTTTTTTACAAAAAGCCGACAAAAAACGGTTCGTTTCTGACAGCAAGTATGATATGTATTCCAAAAAGCTAACAAAAATATGTTTTTAAGGAGGTTAATTGTAGGTCTTTTTCCATCTTCACATTCGGTACATATTTTGTGCCTTTGCTTCCTCTTTTCTGGCAATGTTATGGAGAAGCTGTGTATTATGTGGCATACTGTATTACTGGTAGTTAAAATTTCTCTTGTAATGTCTTCTTTCCTCCTAATATAAAAAAAAGAAAAAAACTATACATTTTAAAATGGATACATTTGAAAAAGGTAAAAAACATATTTTCTATTTGCAGTTCACAAAAAAGAATACCACTGTGTTTCTGTTCCAGAACACTTGACTCAAATGACTGAATGACCTGCTGTGCATGGCACCAAATGCTGCAGAAGTCTAATAATCAGATAGATATATGCAGATAGATATAATAAGGGGAAACACCTGAGAGACTTTCTTTTATGAACAACTAGTTAGCTTGTGAAACAAACCAATAGGATTCTGTGTGCATCATTGTCCTTTGTTCCAACGTTGATTTGAATGGTAGATTGACTTTTCTTGTGGCGCTTTGTTTCTTTTTTTTCTGTTACACTTGTTTCACAATTCCTGTCTCTTGTTTTTCCATTGCTGTTCAGAGTGGTTGGAGCCGTATCTTTGAGTTGTTGCTCTACACCCCCCCTTTCCTCCTCTCTTGTAGTGAAAACTAGTATAGAGTGGTGAGATCTTTCCAGGTAAATGCAGAAAACAGATCATAAAAGCCTGGGAGACATATGTAATCTTGCATTTTGATTTACTGATTGATTATAAAATATGTATTCTTGTATTTTGATTTATTAATGTTTATAAAATAAGGATTCTTGTATTTTGATTTACTGATTATTATACAAAGAGTTGATGTAATGAAAAGCAGATCAAGAAATGAATATGATGATGAATAAATGGTGTAAACTCAGATGATTATTAAGAGAAGTTATGTTTGAAGAATTAAATCAGAAAGGTGATTATGGTCTTGGTCTTTGTCAAAGACCAACACCAGATGGGGTCTGAACCCATCTGATGAGAGAAGTGCGATGTGAAGCCACACGTTGTGGGCCTGACGGGTTGGTCCCCATGAGTCGGACAGTCTTCGGCTCTGTGGCCCCGGCTCTTCTTCAGCTGCAGAGTTCTTTGTCCATCTCGATCTTGGCTCGAAGCTGCCCGGAGGATCCAACCAAAGGTTCCTCTTTTGCACCCACCTTTTATAGGGTTTATCCACCCTTTTGGTGCGTTAGCATTGCCTAGCACTGATGCTGTGCTTGTTTCATTGGCTGTCTGCTTGGATAGATGATCTCATATCCATCTTTGTCTTAGAGACATTACGTCCTGATGTCTGTGAATGTCTCAGGGTTGCGCAATGATCCTCCTACATTGGTGTCCTGCACAACCTTTTCTTTGAAAAGTTTAAGTTGTTCAACAATCTGTTTCCAAATAAGGCATTGGTCATCTCTGCTCTCCTGTTAGATCCTCCTCTTTCCCCTAACCTTTCACCTACCATCTCAAAGGTTAGGGTAGCTGATTTGTCAACACGATCACTGAAAGAGTCAGACCGTCAGTTAAAAACTCTGACGGAGTTGACAAAATGCCAAACTACCTCAATTTACATGATGTTATTCTGAAGGAGGCCATATTGTAGCTAATCAGGTCCATGAAATCTTTACAGTTTACTAAAATTAAGTATTTATTTCACAACATCTCATCAAAATTTTGTAAATTGTCAGTTATGGTGTTGACACATCATGGTTGTGATGAACAACCTAGGAATAAAACAGAAGAAAAAACTAAAGAATAACATAAGCTAACCAGAGCTGCTTAACCCTCTTAGCAAAGGAAGAGAAAGGAAGAGGTCATGGGGTCCTCAGAAGTTCTGATGCCCCCCAATAATGCCTGATTTTTTTTTTTTTTACATTCTTTTTATGTCTGACGGTGTTGACAAAAACTTGGGACAAATTTAAATTGAATTGGAAAATATATAAAAATTATTTTTAATGCAATTTATTGATACTTTTATAATTATTTATTTGAATACTTATACTTAATTGTAATAATATATTATCTTAGCATTCCTTTAATTGTTTGAAACTATTATAATGTATTGAGTTCTGCTCCAGGACAGGGGATTTTACAGACACCATCCACCTACTACAAAGTTTAAAATAAAAAATATTCAGCAAACACCAGGAAAACATACATTGTTGTGCTCACATGGATCACTGTATTAACAATAGCTTACAATTTATTCTATTTTATTGGGATCAGAAAGCTGTGGTGTGAATTCAGCCCCGCTTTTACTTTTAGAATCCTGAGCAAAATTTATTGCACCGATTGCCTTCAGATTTTATTAGTATATATACACAGTTGTCTCTGTGTAGTTTCTTCTCAGTATAAATCTAGCTGTTCTGTGAAAGAATCAGGTCAGCTTAAGAATATTGAAACAAACAAGTGCGGCCAACTTCTAAAGCGACATCCTTATAGTAACGATTTCTCAGTGGAAAAAGTCCAAGTTTAGTTCTTCTAAATAGACATTCATTAACTTGAGGCTGGGATTTTTATTGACACAAGAAAGGCTGCTATCTAGTGGCCGTCACTGAATAAAAGATGTGTGGTAGCCTTTTGTACTAATATTTAACTGACTTATTATTAACTCACCTGAGGAATCAATGACTCCTACATAATGTCTTCATGACTTGTCACTTTCTGATTGACTAGATGTCAAAATAACAGTTACTTGCTCAGAATACTTGTATTTCTTTTACAGATAAAAAACAAACTTTTACTTAATGAAGTTGACAAAGTTGTAGAATTAAATTGAATGAATTTGGTTATGAACTTTTGTACTGTGGCAATGATAAGAAAAAAATGGTTGTGGTGCACTAGTCATAAAAGCGAGACAAGACACATTAATCTACCTTTAGCACTCCTTGTGATGTTTTTTTTTTTAGATAGAGGTGGCCAGGAAGGGGTCACCAAATTGAGAATAACTTTGCATAACCTGTGACTGCTACTCAAAAATGGAACAAAATTTAGGGAAAAAAAATTAAATCTTGCCTGCTTTAAGGATTGTTGATTGAGTGAGATTTTAGTTTTTTCCTTGGAAAAATTATTTTTTTGTAATTTTTGATAATTTAACAAAAGAAGAACAATAAACCACAGGCTAAATAAAGAAAAAAAACCAGAGTGGCTGGTAATAGGAATATCTTTACTCCTGCTAACATGATAAAGCTTGAACGTTGTGCTATGCTGCCTCCCCACCCGGTTAAAATAAATCCCATCTTGTCGCTCCGGCTCTTCAGCTGTAATCAACCCCCACATGCATTTACGGAATGCATGCAACATGAAGAAGGATCAGTGGCTTTGTGTTTTAACAGAGGTCACATACACACTTTGGGTGCGCCAAGCATGCAAAAAACATTCCTTTGAGCCTTTACAAACGCATATGCTATTTAGTGATTTAGGAACAACCAGCAAGAAAAAAAGAAAATGCAAATTTTATAGCAACTACAAACTTTGTTTTTCATGGAGCATGATGAAATGGAAAGTGATGTCTCTGCATCACTGCATTCATTGTTAGTTTATTCTGGAATTAATGATCAGATAAAGGGATAAGGTCTGAGGGCAACATATTTCACAACTCGGTGAGAAGTTTTGATTAAATAAAATGATAGTGAGGGAGCTAGATCAGTTAGCTAACTTGACTTTGACATCCTTAACATGTAGATGTGCTGCAGAATTTGGTGCGTTTCGGGTGAGTTAATAAGAAGTAAGTAAGGCGACATAAACACCAACTCTGACTGGTCATCAGGAGAGCAAGTGTTTAAATTAGCTCACCAACCTTTAATGTGTTCAGATGAATAACAATAAGAATTGCAAAAGTAAACATCAA
This sequence comes from Xiphophorus hellerii, assembly GCF_003331165.1. Lineage (NCBI taxonomy): Eukaryota > Metazoa > Chordata > Actinopteri > Cyprinodontiformes > Poeciliidae > Xiphophorus > Xiphophorus hellerii. Next base: position 101,159 of record NW_022587636.1, on the reverse strand, counting down.
GCCTGAAACATGATTCTGTAATGGACTGGATGTTCTTTTCTTTGTGTAGGAAATGTTTGCACGATTTTTGGAGTTCAATTCTGGTCCGCTAGTGGAGTTGTTGTCAGTCAGTTGTTATGGCTACGGGACTATGTGTAGCGTAGCTTACTTTGATCTTAACCTATTTATAGTTTGCCTTTTCTATGTTTTCAGAAAGAACAGTTAAACTTCAGATAGACTTTCACAAGTAAACAGTTAATAGAGAAATGTATTTAAAATCTCTGGAAATAAATACTGATAGCAATAATTACTAGGGATGTGTAATATATAGGTATCAACATTATAATTATATCAGTATCAGTCCAATAAGTAAATATTTACACAGTCAAAAGTGTAAATATTTATATAGTATCAGTAAATACTGTTAAATATATCGGATATCGATATCGGCCCAAATTTTCATATCGGTGCATCCCTAATAATTACTCCTCTGAACATTAATTCAACAAAAATATCAACAACCAGCACTGGCAAGATGCATCTTTGCTGAAACAAAGATGATTGAGGTGCATCACATCCGAAGGACATCAAATGTAGACAACACAGAATGTGCCTGAAACTCACTTCTCAGTTGCAAAATTGCACCTTGCTAAACGTTTTAAACAGCTGTTGACTAGCAAGCTGCATTCAGTTTGAGCATCAACAAGATTTGTTTGCCAAATTAGCTCCTGAAAGCAATGTCCCTGTCACTATTCCTAAGAAATCGGGTCTTGTCTGTATGACAGTTTGGAAAACAGATTTGCATTTCAATTTGCATGGAAAACCATGGTAACAATGACATCTTTGTGGGATGTGCAAAAGAGGGATGAGGGCCTCCAACCAGTAGGAAACACAATGCCAAAATGTACTTTTCATTTTCCTTGCCGGACAAGATAGGAGTTTATTCTGTAAATGGTGGGTTGCTGGTTTGAACCCCACTCTGTCTTTCACGGTCATTGTGTCCTTAGGGAATAAACTTCACCCGCTTTACCTGCTGGTGGTGGTCAGATCCGCCCAGTGCATGGCAGCCTCACTCCTGTCAGACTGCCCCATCGCAGCTATGGCTACAATATAATAGCTTACCACCATCAGTGCGCGAGTGACTGAATGTAGTGTGAAGTGCTTTAAAAGTACAGGCCATTTACCATCTGAGGAGTTTCGATTCTGGAAGAAGTTTTTAGATTTTTTTCTATTGCAACTATCTATACAGGTAGTTCTCATTGAGATATGTGATCTAATTTTTTTAAGAGTGACTTGTTTCAATCACGATATCACCGCTTGTTGTAAAGCCTGATTGTTTTGTTTTGAGCCAACTCATCTATGATTGCATACTCGTGTTTTCCAGGGTGTGGTCCAGTTTTAAAGTTTTTGCTTTTTACTGTTTCAAAGTAATGGCTCCAGTTTCCGTCGTCATCTGCTCCATAACCAAACACGCTGACCTAGGGACACATTAAGAAAGCTTGTTAGTTCAACAAAGAAGCTGCCTGCAACAACTCTACTTCTCATCTCCACTTTAACCCACATGCCAAGAAAATATGCATCTACAATAGCATTATAAAACCTCTGTCCCTTTTGTTTCACAACAAACAAACATTTTTTTTCCACCTCTGAGAGTCCTGTAGGACATTGGCTCTGCAACAAGTTAAGGTCTAAAAATTGGTTAAGTCTCGCCATAATTTTATTGCAGTTCTTCTTTTAGCTTTTAATTTGCTTATTTGGGAGCATGTTTTGGTCACATGACCCATATGTTGTGTTCTGGCGAAGGAAAAGTGATAACCACAATTTCACAGTATTCTACCTTGCACTTTACTCCTCACTCCATTGAAGTTGTCCAGTATGTTTAGTGGGAAAACGGGCCCTAATCATTGTGCATGATAGGTCAAGTTGTTGCCAAAGAGCTTAACTTTTGTTTCACTGGATCACACACATATTTTCCAAGCTATTCACATGTTAACAGGCAATGTTGGAATGGCCCTGTACAATGTGTACCAGTTGTAGAGCCCAAGTATAGTGGGCAATGTGACAGATATTTACCATGAAAGACAGAAAGACTGTGATAACGTAAGTCCATACAGCGACCAATTTGAAGCTACGAGAACGTTCTTGAACTTGGTACCTTAATAGCGATGGCTAAGTGCAATGGTGTTTCATAGATCTTTAGCTGTCTGGGACAAGAACTCATTTACTGATTGTTTTCTTTCTGCCAGCATCCTGCAGTTTTACTCAGTTTGTCAGTTGCGTTTAGCAGCTCTCTGATCTTCCCCAAGATGGCGAAGAATTCGGAATGGAACAAATAAATTCTGTAGACGGTAGACTTTGTATAAACGAATGCAAATCTAATGAATATTCTCCTACTGTGATTGATGCCACATTTCTTGCCAATGATAGTCCACAGTAGATAACAGAAGGAACTTCCTAATCATTGTTAAGGTAATGAGCCGAGTGTACTCACCTCATCACAAATTTGAAGTGCAAGGATCAAAGCCATAAAGTCGGTGGATGGATAATCTCCCTTTTTTTTCAGCCAAATTTCATGAACGTACCTCATATAGCCTGGATTGACCACCATCACCTTTAACGAGTTCGTAGGATTCAAAATTAATTATGATCACAATAAAATAAAAAGAATAGTGTATTGCGTTAGACACCACTCACCAAGTCTTTGTTGGCTTTTATTTTGAATTTTATTGGTACATATGATCTGTTAAATCAAATGACAAGAATTTACAACTGATTTATCTCTTTAAAGTGGTAAAAAGACTAGTAAACATTAAATAAAACATAAAAGATGCAAACGAGAAGTGGAACTTATTGATTTAGAGTCGGTACTGGGCAAAGTGAGAACATATTAATGTTTCAGCTGTATGTGTTCAGCAGACTGAATGGTGAAGTTAGTAAAGCAAAAAATGATGACCAACAAAAAATAGTATTGCAGGACTCACTGGAGGGATTATTACTTTGAATTAAAACCTGAGTCCAAAGAAGGGTACGGCTCCGTAAAGGGTTTATCAACCACATCTCCAACATTTCCAACTCAAACAAATTCAAAACAAGCATTGCTCACCTAATGAAAACATTGAAATAGAAAAACCATTGACGAGGTAAAATATGCAACAAGTCATAGTGTCAATAGCGCTACTTTAACCAAACTAACTATTTCATGGTTAATTGACAGATTTAACTTGATTTAATTTGCAATAAAATTATCATTAAAACAGTTTTCCATACAATTATGTGAAAGCATATTGAGAATATCTAAAAAACCAACAGCATAGAGTCGTAAACTTTCCTGTTTACAACATAAAACTGACAAAACAGGTATTTTGATCCTCGCTAGAAGTAGTAGAAAACATACGTTTGTCTCTGCCTCCACTTCCCTCTTAAGTGGCTATGTGGCTAACGTTAAATAAGTTAACCTAAGGCTGGATTGATATTTCAAGTCTTCACAATGCCCATTTGTCTTGTTAACAAAAAAGCCTGTCATGTTCTCTTGGTTACCAGTTCTGTAGAACAACGAGTCTTTGTACCTAAAGCAGATGGATGAGAAGCTTCTGTCTCTCTGCAGTGTCAACACACAACAGAAGAACTTAAAACACAGCAAACTTCAAACCTTCACAATAAGAGTCTTAAACACATATACACACATATATCCTTTGACTTCCTTTAAATCTAGACTAAAAACCCACCTGTTTAGGATTGTATTTGAAATGTAATCAATTGCACATTTAATGATGGAACTTGACTTAATGTCATGGTTTGATTGTTGATTCCATGTTGAAACTGCACAAAAATCCGTGAGGGACGGCCGAGTCCCAGAGCGAAATTCCGTGAAAGAGGTGAACGGAGCCTGGTGCCAGAAGCCCATTAAAATGTTGTCTACATCGTTTTTAAACTGTGTGATTGTGAGCGTGAGTGGGAATAAAAATAGCAACAGGTATTTTGTTCCATATAACACAGTAGGAGTGTAACAGGTAAACCTTTATGGATGCAAACGCGACTAAAAACCCACCTGTTTAGGATTGTATTTGAAACGTAATTAATTACAAATTTATTGATGGAACTTGACTTAATGTCGTGTTTTGATTGTTGATTCTATGTTGCATTGTGTTTCTGTGTTTGTAATGATGTAAAGCACTTTGAAATGCGCTATACAACTAAAATTTGATTGATTGATTGATTGATTTAAACTTCAAATAATATCCAAGGGACTACTCATAAGAGCTGCACAGCCAAAGATCTTTCTGCATGGAGTTTTTAAGCTCTTCCTGTCCATGTGGGGTCCTGTCCGGCTTCCACCCACCGTCCAAAAAACATCACTGTTAACCACTTTCTCTGAATTGCCCTCAGGTGTGCATGAAAAATCAAGAAAATTTTTATTGTTTCATCTATAGTTAATGTTTAGACAGGTCTGCTAAATACAGCAACATTATGCTTGTCACATCAGATTATAGGTACTTAAATTAGCATAAATTGATTCAGTCAAGTAACATGGAAATGATTTACACTCAGAGGCTATAAATGATAGATGGATTGACCAATAAAAAACAAGGCTGTCATAACTTCAGCTTGGAGCAATACTTTTTGTAGAATTTCAAAGCATTTTAACAAAACTGTGATATTGATAATGATCAAGTAGGAGTAGAGAGTCAGACATATTTGTATTATACTACACATTTTTCAAAATCAGGGCCTGCAGGTGTATAGTACAAGGCAAATAACTAATGAAAATATACTGTGGCATTGGCTTGCCTGGCTCCCTCCTCCCCTGTGTATTCATTATCAAAAGGAGAGTTTAGTAAAAGTTGCATGTTCACTATATGTTAGTCAAGGAAAATATGTAATAGCCTACTCCAATTAGAGAGTCGATTTGATTATTTCAGCTATGGAAAGGGGGAAAATAAAGTTGTGACAGATTGGAAAGAAAGTGTGTGTTCTGATTTTTGGTTGCCATACAACCTATTGTGCAGTCACCATGCAGATTCACAGGGGGACATCTCATGTAGTGACATGTACACTATAGTGTGGAACACTACCTATGTAGTACAAATATCATTCCCTCTGTTGATTGCACAGCAGGTCTTTATAGCAGAACATCATATTAAAAACTGAACATAGTACATCTGCCTCCAGCATGTTTCCCACTGAGGAAGTAGAGACTGGGGACTGCGGGTCGCACTGTCCGATCTCTGGTTCTGAGGTTACCATGGTGGTTAAAAAACTCCTTGGTGGTAAGGTCCGCTGAGGGTGGATGAGATTTGCCCAAAGTTCCTGAAGGTTCTGGATGTTGTGGGGGGTTTTCTGGCTTTCACGACTCCAATATTGAGTGAACATCGGGGGTAGTTCCCCCGAATTTGCATACCAGTAGGCCCACTATTCAAAAAGAGGGAACGCAGAGTATGTTCCAACTACAGGGGGATCAAATTCTGAAGCCTCCCTGGGTAGGTCTGTTCAGGGCTTCTGGAGATGAAGGTCAACATAGACTGGAAACATAACAAAAAATTATCCATCTTTTCATTGTCTAGACCCTCTTATGTATGCAGAACCACAGGAGCTGGTGACCATCTACACCACATTGGGTGAGAGGAAGGGTCCACCCTGGTCAGATTGACCGTCTATCACAGGTTGTGCATAAAAAGACTGAACCAATTCAGATGCGAGAGGGGAGGGACTAAAATTTAAGAATTATTTACATTCATATTTAATCAAATAAAAATCTTAGTCACTAATTTTATTTTTTTGTATAATACCTCTGAAAACTTCCTGTGAAGCCATATGTTGTAAATGTAATTATTATTTTTGTTTTACAGTCTTTGTTGGAGATAATAGAAACGAAACAAGTATAAGGTGTGTTTTGATTACGTTACAATGAGCAACTCTTTGTAGTGCAGCATAAGATTTCCACAAATGTATATAACTCACCTTCCATAAAATCCTGTTGTAATGGCCTTGATGACCCACTGGAGGTCGTTTATCTTGAAGGGAAACAGCACAAGATGAGTGGAGTTATCCAAATCCACGGCTCTCTCCGGATACATGACGCGATGAGTCGTTTTGGTCCCCACGTTGCTCTCGTAGTTTTTGGTGGGAGCCGCGTTCATTCTAAATGGGATGGAGTATTTGAAGTATTTTTATAAATACTTCACTCGCGTGAGAGACTAAATGCAGGATCATTCCTTTTACTGAAGATCTTACCTCATAACAACATCTTGGTAGTCTATCAGCGACCCGTAACGTGATCCTTTCAAATTGGCCGAATTTCCCACAACAGCACAAGTCCTGCAGCTGTCAGAACTGGGCTCTCCATGATCGGCAACGGGTGGCAAAAGCTCAAACAGCTTGTGCACTGTTGATTTATAATAACTGAAGTCCCTTTGTTCGTGCTGTATGTGCTGTCGAACAGAACAAACAGCATGCTATTAGGCTGGTTTTCAAATGACATGAGAGGAAAAGAGGCTTGCATTATTTTCCCTAACCTTCCACCATCTGAAAGCCTCCTCAGAGAGGTTGGTGTTTACGGTCAGGAACGGTTCCACGGAATGGGTCAGGCGATGAAGAGCCCGCAGGTTGTCTTTAGACAAACGCTTCCCGCAAGCACACGAGTTTTGATCCTGCAGCCAGAGCCAGTCGGTGAGGTCAGACTTTAGAAACACGGCGGCGGCGGCGGTTAGAGCCAGCAGCAAAACCAGCAGCTTCACTTTAAATGTCCTGGACTGGTGATTGTTGTGATGGGAAGTAATTCCAGTATGGGAAGAGCATCATAAAACAGGAAGTAAGTCCACGTAAAATAAAAAGCCTCCAGTTGGTGTTTAACGTCATTGTTTTAAATTTGATCTCAACACTTTAACGCCTTCTAGCAGCAGGATAGAAGACAGTAATTATTAGGAGCAGCAGAGTTACTAATCATATATTTTTTTTTATATGTAAATGCAGGTATTTTGTGTAATTTTTGTCCATGTCTTACCCGAGTGCGTACATTTGTCATAGCTGTCAGAATTTTCTATGAATCTTCAAAATGTTTCCATTGGTTGGCGGGAATTTGACTTCCACAAAACAGGCTTCATGCGAAGACTTTGTTTAGGCTGTTCTATTATTTCAGCGAAGGGAGTCTGTCTAATCCCCGAAGTGGTGAGAGACAGAGAGAGAGAGAAAGAGGTGTGGTTTGCTCATGTAGATACCCAAGAGGAAAAAAAAGAGAGAGAGAGAACAGAAGGGAAGGTGAACACTGTCTTAGCAAAGGCTTCTTTCTTTGAACTTATATTTTATGTAAAAATACAGTATATTAGTCTTTAAAAGATAAAACGGAACATTATTAAATGCTATAAAATTAATTAATTATGGCATACTGAATGGGACTGTTTGCTTTCTCATCTGAATTCCCTGGTCAAAGCTGCTCTACAAAGGTCAATTATGTATATAGCACTCAATTAGAGGGGGAAATGTTGCATATTAATATATTGCCCTGCAGACAAATTCTATTGGCTATATGCAGGGCCATCGCTAGCCATTTGTGGTGCCCCCTGTCCCAAATAAGAGCGTTTCTTGTTATTTGGTTGTGGAAAATTAAGGCTTACGATGACAAAATGTGATTAACGAGGACTCAAACAAAAAAATATAAACACTAAGTTTGTTGGAATCAAACAATGTACACACGTAGCCACACATATCGTTTAAATATATCGTACACATGGAACCATTTTCAGAAAAGGTTTCATCTACAAAACCTGTGCAAATCTGCCCCTTAGTGTTGCTTTAAACATTCCAAACCCATAGGGGGCAGTGCAGCACAAAGCCAAGCCCTACGCCCACCAATTAGATTGCTTCAAAACAATTACGACTTAAGAATTAAATATGATATGAACAGGTTAATTTGCAGGATGAACTATTTTTGAATAGCATATTAGGACATAAAGTTATTAAAACACAAGACTATGTCGACTGGGAATCACATCAAATTAGGTACGTGGAAGTAATGACATAATTTGTTGCAGACTGCAACCCGTGGGACCCTAAATCTCCGTTTCCAGTAAGAGCCAATCATGTTGACAATGTCCAAGCAACATTTTTTTAAATAACACCTATTAGATGTTTTACTATTACTTTCCTAGTTCCAGTAAAACTACATTAAATGACAAATTACATTTTACAAAGGAGCAATACACCGCACTAGTGCCAGAGGGAACAAATGAAATAAAGGAATTCCCTGAAATGGTGTGAAGGGTGTGGATGTGTCCATTTACACTAACCAAACAGAAAATGTCATCACCTGTGCATAAAAACTATTTGTGTTCTTATGCAACACAAACACAGTACTACCGACAGTAATCGGTCAGCAGCGCTGACTGAATATTTTAAAGTGGCATGCTTATTGTGTAAGAGTAAATTCAAGATTTGTTTAAGACACCGAAGCCCAGAAATAATGTAAAAATATGAATCACCTGGTGAGGTGTGGCATTTACAGTACAGATGAAGGAGTGGTGCTTTCAAAGGAAAAGCGCACATAATGTGCAGTCATGATGATGTCACATCCTGGATTAGCCGCTTAGCTAATAAAGAAAAATAATTGCTGAGGAACTGTTTTGTAAACTTTACAAGTCCCTCATTTGCATCCAATACAAATATTAATGTGTGTAAGTGCTCATGCTGTAGAGGATTGTAGCAAAATTACAATAATATCTGCGATGGGCTGGTGACCTGTCCAGGATGTACCCCACCTCTCGCCCGTAGACCATAGCTGTATTCAACTGATCCTATTTTTGATTAATCCACCATAAAAATTGTAGAATGCGGCATGCTGGGAAGGTGCATGTAAAACTCTCCTGTTGTGTTTCTCCTGTTGTTTTACAACAGAAGCACTGGGCCAGGAGAACTGAATACATAGAGTTAATGGCAGCAATGGTTGTGTTGAAAGCATTAACGAGGAGAGAAACGCAGATAAACATCCATAACGTCTATGGAATAAAACAGGAAGTAGACACAGAAGCTTGCTGCTTGTAAAGTATACAATCTGTACTAGATTGGCTTTAAGAGTGTGTAATTTTTCAATTCAAAAATAATTTTTGCCCAACTGAAGGTTTTTGGGTTTTTGTTTTTTTTTCCCTTTGCCAGGCTGCCAATGTCAGATTAAACTCCTGAGGAAAATCATGAATGCATTTTCAGTGCTTTTTAAAAAACATCTTTAAGACTGCTGAGAATGTTTGAGAGAGCAGTCAGAGATGTGCCCCTTTACGATGAAGTTGATCTTCGTGGAAGCTTTCGTATGACGCATGAACCCAAGTTAAGATGGTCGGCACATAAAAGTAAATCAATAACCCAGCAAGAATGTTATTAGTACATTGATAACTGTCATAGTTCCAAACTAAATATTAATAATAATAATTTAGCTAAGGTTAAATGTAAGCAGTGGATTATTTAAACACAACAAATTAAAACAGGACTAATAAAGACAAACAACCAGTTGTGAACCAATGTCGTCTCATTAAACCGACTTAACTATTAAAGCTTTTTCAGACAAAACAAGATCAACTGTCTGCTCATCATGAGAAAATCTTTTGGAGAACATAGTGTCACTTTGTGTAAACGTATTATTGTTTTTCAGTGTTGCCTCTTATGACAAAGTGTTATGATCACTTGGATAACACACATATTTCTGTTACGATTGAAAGAGGGAACAAATCTGCCACAATCTGCTTAAGGTTTTTCCTCCAATATACGCCAGTATCTTGGATCATGCCAAAGGGATGGAAATGATGTTTTGCATCACGGCTCACGACACTTAAATATATGGATGAAAACCAATAATGAACCCAGTCATTATTCTTAAACATTATTTTTATTTAACTTTGCTCTTCAACATTTCGGCTTTACACTGATCACCTTGTGATTTGCCATTTCCATTCTGATCTTTCCATGATTATTCTTTGGTACAGTCACAAAAGCAGAACGAAAAAAATAATAATAATTCTGCATAGTTCTGAGATCAAATGTAGAAATGTGTGTGTAACTCAAGTGTGTGTAACAGTTAGGTGGCCGTCATGATGCATGATCTAAAGTTCTGCCGATGTAACAAAATGTAACAAGTCACAGTTCACAAGGTGACAGTGAGGAGTCAGAGGATCGGCGTCTACAGAAAAAGCAAACAAGGATGTTGCTCAGTCCTGCCGACTTGTTGACCAAATCAACACAACATCCCACACTTACACAAGCAAATGTTTCAACTCTGATAGCTTTACTATCAGAGTTGATAGTGAGGAATTAACGGTTATATTATTTTAACCGTTGATTCCTCTGAACTCCTGTTCTACAAGGTCGATGCACAAGGAATGTGTATCGACCTTGAATTCTCATAGCATTACTGTCAGAGTTGAAACAGTGAATACGTCTTTGTATTGGAGGAAAATATTAGTCACAGATCTGCTGAATGAGATCATGTTTTTCAAAAATTGGGACTTTTAAATGGAATAAGCAAACAAAGAGTTCCCAACATTACCATGAAGTAAAACCCAGCAAACGTTTCGGAGCCACAATAAACTGGTTTATGCGTTTCCCAATGAGGGATCCACAGTAAAGGCAAAAATACTGACAAAAGTAGCAATGCGGTGGAAGATGAATATTGTTTTGTCATTTACCGTCCCCTGTATGCTGGCTTAAGATTTTCTTGATGTGAATGTAGAAACAAAGATAATGCAGATGTGCAGATGTATTTTAATTGTCTGAGGATAAAATTCTGAGTTGGATGTACGATGGGGAAATCTTTTGCATTTTCTACTTTTGTCTGTAGAGCTTGGGAAAGATGACAATGACTGCTCTATCCTGGTTGAGTTTCAAAATGTAATGGTATTTTTAAACCCCCAACAGAATAAGAGCACTATTAATTTGGACAACTACAGGGGCAGCACAGAAAGCAACACAATGCCTGCTGGTAGACATGAAAATAGGCTTTGACAAGGAGTTTCTAGATGGGTGGATGTTGCCACAAACTCGAAAAACTATATTATTTTAATTCCTCTGAACTTATGTGTGTGTGCTTTGTTTATTATTTTGTTGCTTTACCTAGTAATAAGTCTGTCCCTGCACACCAAAATGGCTAGAGATGGCTCTGGGTATATGGTTGAATATTTAAAATTATCTGCAGAAACTGAAAAATGTATCAATGCCTGACACCGACGCTGACTTTATGCTTTATAATACAGCTCTACTGCAGATTGCTACTGCCACCTCCTGCCCAGACTGGCATTAGTCACATGCATCTGATAATCTGAGATTTTGAATTTTCTGAAGCCACTACTGTGTGCAGATGCATTTTCAAACGAAAAAATACAAGCCATCCAAATAAATAGATTTACTGTGGGAATATGCAGCCAAAATGAACCAGGCATTATTATATAAACATCCTGCTGATATGCAGACTCAATGTCTCCTGAGTTGACTCTGATCACAGTGGTGTCATCTGTGAACTTGATCACAGTTTGATGGACTAAATAGTAGGTGTAGCGTAAGTAGAAGAGGGGGCTAAGCACACGGCCCAGAGGTGCACCTGTGCTAAGTGAATAGTGCAGTCACATTCCACAGACAAATTTGCAAATAGATAAATGTGAGAATACTGAGCCGGAAGTAGGAGGGATGTACGTATGTACATCAACATAAGTGTGAATATAAGAAACAATGTAGGAGCACCTTTAGTTTCAAACACGAGCTCCACCACTCGATATTTTCACCCCCTGCCCCCCTTTTTTCTTCTGTTTTGAAAGATCTGCTTTTACACCGTCTCTGGGACTAACTAACCAAAGCCTGCAGGTGGCACTAATGTCATCAGAAATTTAAAGAAACATATCTGGACATGGATAACGGAGTGACAGGCTAAAGGCTTCTTTTTTTTAAACACTGGTATCTGGTGATCATTTTGTGACTCTTTCTTCTAAGCCGTCACATTTCTTAACTTACATTTGAGGTTTAATGGACACAGTAACACTGATTCACTCAGCCTTTCTTTCTACAACTCCCTTACATCAGGTCTGTTTCAGGAGAAGAATTCACGCCCCAGGGTAAAGTTTCACCAGTTTTTCAAAATTCAGCTTTTGTAGTATTTTATACTCCTGTTGTCCAGGATGTTTTCCTGTTTTGAAGCTTTTGTCTTTCAGTGTTTCAAAGTAATGGCTCCATTGTCCGTTGCGGTCTGCCCCATATCCAAAAACACTAATCTGAATAAAAACAAACAAACAAAAAAAAACCCTCAGTAAATATTTTAGAAACAATAACTTTTCAATGTGTTTTTTTTATTTTTTATCTTTGCTTAGAGTGCAAGTTATTCTCTATGCTCTACTCTGCCTCATCTTAAGCAAAGACATGGACTTTATAAACATAACACAGCCACTTTCAATTTGCGGTACTTCTCTGGAAGCCCATCGCATAGTATCATGCTATTCAAAATAACAGATTATTACACAAAGTGTAAAAAGAAGAAATCTTTACCTCATCACAAATGTGAAGTGCAAGAACCACAGTCAGAAAACCAGTGGAAGGATAACTTCCCTTCTCTTTTAGCAAAATTTGATGGACGTCCTTCATAAAAGCTGGACTGATCACAATCACCTGGTACAAAGAAGAAGGTTTTGAATTAATGGAACTAATGACATTGCATGCAAATAGGAGTTGAATTGATTTGCTAAAATACCTACCAAATCTTTGTTGGCCTGAATTCTGGATTTTATTGGTGCATAGGATCTGTAACAGGCAGCATAAAATGTATTCCATTATTAAGCTGAGATGGGCTACAGTATTTGGTAAATTTATTACTAATCAGCTAATATACTGATGAGAAATTTAAGACCAAACTGGATCGTCACAATCCAGATTTATCTGTAGTCCCCAAAAGATTTGTCGTTTAAAATTTGCCAAAGTATGTGCTGTCAGGACTTAACTGCTTAAAAAAAAGAAACAAAAGTTGTAGAACAAACAAAAATAGGTACATATTTGTCTAACTTATTGGCAGGATGATAATATTGGTCAACTTCCTGTCCAAAAGTGTTTGAGCAAAATAGAAACATACGACTTACCGTCCATGAAATCCTGTTGTAAAGGCCCTGATGAGCCACTCTAGATCCAGTATCTTAAATGGAAGCAGTACAAGATGAGTACTGTTGTCCAAGTCAACTGCACTCTCCGGATACATGACATGATGCGTTGTCTTGGTGCCCACATCTTCTTCATAGCCTTTGGTTGGGGCAAAGTTCATTCTGATTAGAAAAGAGGGGTGTATTCATTAAAGATAATTACAGATTTTTATCAAGTTGTAAATTAAAAATGACCTAATGTACTGTACGTTTACCTCATAATTATGTCTTTGGAATCTATAAGAGGTCCGTAATTTGAACCTTTCAGATTAAGAGAATTCCCCACCACTGCACAAGTCGAGCACAAGTTAAACTTCGGCTTTCCAAGATCGGGAATGGGTGGGAATATTTCAAAAAGCTTATTCACCGTTTCTTCAAAATAACTGAGGTTGCCTTGTTCCTTCTGTACATGCTGTAACGTAGAAACGCAAAGTGAAAACGTATCTCTTGATTATTTAAATCCATGGCAAACACATGAAGCCCCCTTTCATGTAAAGACTTGCCTTCCACCATTTGAAAGCGTCCTCTGAGAGTTTGGTCTTGGCAGACAAAAATGGCGCGACAGAACCTTTCTGAGGATGACGACACCACGCAGTATCCTCAGAATAATCCAGATCTCGCTGACTTTTATCAGCATGATCATCCTGACCATCATGCTGGAAATAATGCTGGCCATCATGTTGACCATCAGGCTGACTTTGATCTTGAAACCAGAGCCATTCGATGTTACCAGACTTTAAAAACACCCCGATGACAGTCACAAAGAGCAGGAACGTCAACAGCTTTAAATGAAAACTCCATCTGGCAGTGGGATTCTTGTCAATGGGAAAGAGTTTCAGTCTGTGGAGAGCGTATGATGGAACATACATTAGCATATAATGAGGAAAAAATGCTACAAATTTACTTGCATTATTGTACATTTATAAAATAAATGAAGCTAAAAATATAATACTCTTCTCAGTCCAGTTTATGATTTTATGTCTTACCTGGTATAAGAATACATTCTTCTTGGCGCCAAACACATTCCATACACCTACAAATATACCTTAAAAGTGTAAGAGGGTGAAAAAAACAAAAACACAACTTTCATTAAAAAGAGTTCATGACATAAAAAACGTCAAAATATCAAAGGTGAAGAGGTTACAAGGCCTTGGACTGCTATGTGAGTTAGGTCAGTTGAATCAAGCTAACTTCACAGCAGAGGAATCTTCCAAGGCCCAGGGAGACACCAGAGAAGACGTGACAGAAAACAAAAGCCAGGGTGTCGCGGTGGACTTACAGCTAAGCTAAAAGCAAGCCCTTTCCGTTTGCCGCTTCCCTCCATCTTGCTTGCTAATGTACAATCCCTTCAAAGCAAATTGGACTACCTGAAGCTACCTGAAGCTGGATCTAACCAGCTAAAAGGAAACCAGAACCTGCTGCTTTCTCATTTTCAGCGAGACATGGCTAAACTCATCTGTCCCTCATAATGCCATCAGCCTGGAGGGGCTAGCAACTTTTAGAGCCGACAGGAGCCATGCTCCTCCAGAGGAGGTGGTGTTTGTATTAACAGCTGGTATAACAACACCAATGCTGTTGTTAGTGGCGTTAACAACAGCACTGGTGTACGCTGTTGTAGCATACACCACCAGTCTACAGTCATTGCTATGTGGACATGGAGTTCATGATTGTGAGATGCAGACCTTTCTACCTACCCTGGGAATTCACCACCATTATCATTTATGCTATCTACATCCTGCCCAGTGCCAACACCAAGCAAGCACTGAGTACTCTTCACCAGGCCTTCAGTGACAGACAATCCATAAACCCGGAGGGTGGTTTTTATTGTTGCTGCAGACTTTAACCAGGCTAACATCAAGACTTTTATTCCTAATTTCAATCAACATGTGGATTTTCCGACCAGAGGAGAAAACACACTGGATTTGGTCTACACCAATATCAAGAAGGCCTTCAGAGCAATCCCCCCAGCCCCATCTCGGCTCTTCAGATCATCTTTCGGTTATGTTCATCCGAGCATACCAACCTCTGCTCACCAGACAAAAGTCTGTGGTGAAGAAGGTGAGAGTGTGGTCTGATAGAGCCTCTCTCTACTAGAGAGGCTTCTCTCAGAGTCACCTTGTGGTCACTCTCAAACCACAAGGTGAGAGTGTGGTCTGAGGGAGCCATGTCTGCACTGCAGGACTGTTTTGGGTGCACAGACTGGGGCATGTTCAGAGAGGCCGCTACGCACAAGCAACACACGGATGTGGAGGAGTATGGAGCATCTGTGTCAAACTACATCCAGTGGTGTACGGAGAAGGTTACAGCAACAAAGTCAATAGTCACACAGGCCAACCAGAAACCTTGAATGATTAAGGAGGTGTATTCTAGACTGAGGAAGTGTAATGCTGCTTTCAAATCTGGTGACATGGCCGGACTTACCTCAGCAAGGTCCAATCTAAAACGTACCATCAAGGCAGCAAAACATGCCTACACTCAAAAGATCCATGATTCTTTCATGATGCCAGAAACACCAGACAACTGTGGCAGGGCATCCAGTCTGTGACTGATTATAAAACCACATCTTCATCCTGCCAAGATGACATTAGCTTCCTTAATGAGCTCAACAGCTTCTTTGGAAGATTTGAAGCCCTAAATAAAACCCCTGCAAGGAAAGCTACCCCTCTCCCTGATGAACAGGCCCTCAGGCTCGAAACATCTGCTGTGCGAAAAGCCCTGGGGAAGGTCAATATACGAAAAGCTGCAGGTCCTGACAACATTCCAGCAAGGCTGATCAAAGAACGTGCAGACCAGCATGCCCATGTGTTCACGTCAATACGTCACTGTACCAGACCATTGTCCCCTCATGTTTTAAGTCAGCTATTATTCCACAAGAAACCAACCATCACGTGTCTGAATGACTTGTGACCAGTTGCATTAACATCTATCATCATGAAGTGCATTGAGAATGTGGTTAAGGATAAATAAGGATATGGACATAAACTCTATACCGCCTCCATCATTTGACCCATTCCAGATTGCATACAAACCTAACCACTCGACTGAAGATGTCATCTCCACTGCTCTTCATCTGAGCCTGGTACATCTGGAGGAAATAAACACCCATGTACAGATGATGTTTTTGGACTTCAGCTCAGCATTTAATACGATCATCCCCCAGGATCTGGTATGCAAACTGGTCTTCAACACTCCACTGTGTAACTGGCTGCTGGACCTCCTCACTGACAGAACTCAGTCTGTCTGTGTGGGTAATAAAACCTCCAATGTCATTTCTTTGAACACTGGTTTCCCCACAGGGCTGTGTCCTGAGCCACCTGCTGTTTACCCTGATGACCCACGATTGTGGTCCCAGGTGCAACACCAGCCACATCATGAAATATGCAGACGACACAACAATTGTGGGACTGATTCAGGACAACAATGAAGTGAACAACATCTTGTGGACTGGTGCAGAATAAACAACCTGCTCCTGATCAACGACAAGGCAAAAGAGATCATTGTCGACTTCAGAAGGTCTCGACAGAACCACGCACCTCTCCTCATTAACGACAGAGCAGTGGAGATCCTACAGACAACTTCGGCTGGAAACTCAAGGCACTGGTGAAAAAGGCACCGCAGGAAGTAGTCTCTCTACTAGAGAGGCTTGTCTGTAAATCGAGGTGGACAGCAGTGCAGTGCCTTACCGCCAGCACCTGTTGCGTGAGTCCAATCACATGATTTTTCTCTAAGCGTTTTCTGCCGCAGGTTGGAGTTGAAGTTTACGATCCGAGGTGTACTTGGTTGTTTGGGCTTCTCTTTGTGGATTGGTTGAAAAACCCGGAATGGAGTTTTTCTTCCTCGTCTTTCGATTTTAACGGGAGCTTGCATTCATTATTGTTGCACTACTGCCATCTCTTGGATCCTAATACTTATTCCTCAAATTCTCCCAATGAGTCCGGTATTTAAAAAACCCCGAAATGCCTTCCATTTTCCTTCATTATTATTTAACTGAGCAACTACAATCTCAAATTTCAATTCCCTATTAAAACCTATTTCCATATTCAATAATCTTTGATTCGCTTTCTCCTTTTTTTGTTGTTGTTTGTGGCAAATTACTGGATTGAACTGGCGAGTGATAAAACTGGGACTGGATTATTTAATCTTTTTTTTAACTTAAAGGAAAAACATGAACTATTTAACGTAAGAACTAATTATTGCATTAACATTATTTTTGTGTTGATACATTTAAGCCTCGTGAAAGAAAATGTGTTTTTTCGGGAGAACACACATTCACTGGGAGCCTTTCAGTTTGCTGAATCACTTTGCCCCCCCAAGTCCTACTCATTCTCTTGTCAAGGGACAACTGTGCAGGTAATAAAAATAAACACAATCTGGCTTCTAATAAATTCCCCATTACTCTTTAAATTACAATATGCATGACCTGACATCATTTTTGTTGTTGTTGCAGAACTGGCTGTTACAAAAACAACGACAGGAAAAAACACATTTGGGTTAAACTTTCCAAAGTGGAGGCACCCTAACAGATAGGTCCCAATTAAACACCTGGAACCACTTTAAACAGACTTGACAGCAGATTGGGTGAAGTCCTCATCTACATCATCAATTAATCTAGTTTTTCAGTGTTAGCAGGACCATACACAGTACTAGTTTAAGCTTCGGTGGTTTGAAATGATTCCTTTAATTGTCCACAAACTGTTACAGAAAATGTCCACTCTTTGCTTCTGTAGTGAAACAGTTTTGACGTTTGTCAATAACAACGTAAAAAAACAACCTGCACAACCTGTTAACTACTTTTAATTTCAAAAATAAAATAATCTTCCTAAATTAAATACCTTGGGTGCTGTGGTTGCACAGGGGCAAAGCACAGCCCACATATGGAGGCCTTGGTCGTGGCAGTGGTCGCAGGTTTGATTCCGGGCCTGGCGACATTTGCCGCATGTCTTCCCCCTCTCTCATTACCCTTCCTGTCAAACTACTTTCTAATAAAGGCAACTAGAGCCAACCAAACCTTAAAAAAACATTACATACCTTGATATTGCATTTAAGAAAATAAAAAGTCTTGTATTCTTCTATTTCCACATATTAAATATTACTGGCAAATAAACAATAAAATTGTTTTTAAAAATAAGATAAACTATATTTAATCACCCATTAAAGGTTAGAGACACATATTGAACTCAGAGCTGGTCCACATGACATCCCTCAAAAACATTCACAACTATTTGTCTGCGCTAGCTTACATTTCACAGAGCGAAAGGCTCTCCATACTTCACCCGAAGCGTCAAAATTGGATTTCATTGACAGTTGCATGAGGAAATTTGTTATCTTGTATGCAGGGAGAGCAACTTAACCAATAACTTTATTCAAATGTCTATGCAAATAAACCTTACGATAAGTAGACCATTGCAACTCAATTCTGGACGTTGGTCCAAGAATGAACCCAAACAATGTTTTAAGTGGATACGTGCCATTAATGTCATAACTACAGGACAGAAACATGGGGAAAAAATTTTTGTATAAATGGTAACAGTGCCTTCTGGTGGTTCATATTTAATGTTTGTAGGGTTTTATCCAACTGTATCCATTCGCTCTAACAGGATACTCAGATTAGGAGGAAGGTAGAGGAGCAGAATGTTTCAACCTGATTTTTTGCTCTAGGGAGGAGGAATTTTCTGAGAAGTTGTGACAAAGTGAGTGAGAACATTGTTTGCCAAAAGTGTAGTCCCAGTATTTCAGTTAATGTTCTAGCTTGTTTTTAATTGACCTACACCTCATCTTTGTTCTATCTGCAAACATTTTGTGTCCTGGGATCGTTTATGTTCTGCATCGTTACAGATCATTTGATTATACTTTCATGGTTTGAATTAAGTTGGAACATGTTTTGTCAAGATAACATTTTGCTTTTTTTTGGTGAATTTCCAGTAACCAAAGGATAACTCTCTACTTAACGTCATGCAATTTGTGAAGAGGAGGAAAGAAAACTGATGTAAGTTAACTTTGGAGTTTTTTCGTTTGCCTTAGGTTTTTATTTCTTGTTAGAGTAAAATTTGAAAGGCTACACTCTACATCAGGGGTCTCAAACTCCAGTCCTCGAGGGCTGCAGTCCTGCAACTTTTAGATGTGCCTCTGCTGCACCACCTGAATAGAATAATTAGGTCATTAGCAAGACTCTGGAGAACTGATCTACACAAGGAGGAGGTCATTAAGCCATTTCATTCCAGTGTTTTGTACCTGTGGCACATCTAAAAACTGTAGGTCTGCGGCCCTCGAGGACTGGAGTTTGAGACCCCTGATCTACATGCTGTTTTGTCACCAGTATAACGTAGCCCCAATGAATGGAGGTTTGTCATATTAAGTATCTACCTGTGATTTGAAAATTTAACTGCATTGAGAGAGAGAGAGTGAGTTTTGTTTGGTGTGTCTAAACATCTAGTTCAACTGCATCCATAAAAATGCAACCAAACAAATTACATGCTATATTATAACTTGAAAGGGTCTGAGCCATAAACTGATGGAACATGGTATAGTAATACATTATAAAAAAATGTTTTGTTTTTGTAAAACATAGGTTAAAGTTGTGGAAGTTCTAGAAAAGGTGAAGTGGAATTATTTTAAGGAACCAGATTTTAAGCATTATGTTTATCGCCACAGGGGAAAGGCTTTAAAGCAATGAGATATGTGCCGTAACCCACATGTAGAATGAATGATTACAATACAAATATTTAAATGGTTCTTTGCTTTAGTTCGACATTTTATAAAAATTAGACATACGAATGAAAGTGTTTCTTTCACCAGACCTGGTGTTATTAGAACTAAAATTACCCTTATAGACTGGGGGAAAAAAATGTAGTGTGTCATTGCTGCTCTGTAGTATACCCACCTGATATTTTTTCAATATTTTAATTCAATAAATTATAAAGTTTTAACCAACAGCCACATACAAAAATACATTTAGGTTACAATATCAAAAAGTAGAAAAAAAACCTTTTTAATTGAAAATTGAAGTGAGCCAAACAGTATATATATATTTTTCATCATACTGTATTTATTCATCACATTCGACATCACACAATATAACTGTATTTAATTACAAAATATCTTTATAGTCAAACAGGTCAGCTCGCCAGTATCATCGAGTTGTGCTACTTTGGATGTCGTGAGAAGTAAAACACTGACATCTGGTGGCAGGCAGACGGTACTGACTAAATGTCTTCTAACAAGCCTCGTTTCAGTAGAAATTATACCTAAATATGAACATATGACTTCAAGAATTTCTCATCAGTTTTTTCAAATAACACTCACTTCTTTTTTATGATCCATTTTAATATTTAAGCAGGTTCTTCTGTCATTTACGCAGCTAATGTTAGCACACACTAGTTACAAAACTCAGTTGAAAGATCAATGAAACATCATCAGTTCATTGACATGCTTACATAAAACACCAGAACAGTTGATTTGCCACTGTGACATGATGCCACAACAGTGACTAGAGCTGCAGTCAGTACTGTTAGAGTACAAAGAAATGCACTGAAATGACACAAGTTGGACGTTTTCTGACCCGGCCTAATCTAGCTAATTCAAACATGAAAGCTGAAATGAGGCTGCTCAGTCTGAACCCACACCAGGGCCTCTATTTATAGACGTCATTTAAGAGGCCGACATGAAAGCTGCAACAGAAGATCTGATGGAGCACAAATGCACCTCGTTGTTTCCTTTAACTTTGGACACTTTACATTCATGTTAACAGAAATGATCTTCACAAAGATCTACATATAAACAAACTTAATCCACAAGCAGCTCAGACACTTGAAGGTACATTTTGATAACTTGGACATCCATTTTTGTAAGCACTGAAAATTATGAAACAGTGAATCTTCATAAATATCTGACAATATGAGCTGAAACTTGTTCTGCCTTGAAGGTAATAAACATGCACACATCACATGTTTTCTCAAAAGACATTTCATTTCTGAGCAAAAAAAAAGTCCAAAGCTAAAAGAAAAGTAGTGTTCTAGAGTTCTGTGTGCAAGGCCTGCAGGCTGGATGGTTTTATATGCCAGCATAAACACAGACACCGCCGACTAGGCATGCCTCACTGTGTACTGTTCCCTCTGTTTAGCCTAAGGAGTAAAATCAGGGCAGCGCAAACACAACAAAAGCACAAAGGAAACAAGGTGCATCTGTGTTTATCGGCAGCTGCTGTAGCACTGCGGGTTCACCTTGTACGTTTCAAAGACTACTTCACATTTCATAATACTCCTTAAAGTAAAACAAAAAGATTAGAGACCAAAATTTTATGTACTTGAGGAACAGCATTTGTCCAAATATAAACTGTCAACCACACGACGGCTGAGTTTCAGTTTTGCTCAGTCGCAGCACGCTACCGTCCCGTTTGCCCTTGACGAAAATGCCATGACGGCACTCGCTCGTCCTCGTGTCCAAGCGTCCCTCCCAGCCAGTGCAAGTAAACAACCTTCTCTCAGCCTCCGCTTGCATCTGATTCCAGCTGAGTGTAGGATGTTTACATGAACTGAGTTTGGGTTGAATCTGGACCTCCAAAACCGCCCAGTCGTGGGTTACGGAGCGACATTGGAAAAATGCTGAATTTTCAATTGGTTGGGCTTCGTCCGTGGCAGCTGGCGGCCGCAAACATCGGACTGAAAGCTCTGCGTATCGACAGCTTCCAGTCGGGGATGTTTACAGCCTCAAACTACCGATTTGTGACCTCCAGAAACTACGACACACGTGCTGCAAAAAGAAAACAGGAAATCCAAATCATGACCCAATCTTACAATAACAAGCAGCTCACAAATTAAAACTCAAAGCCTATAAATAGACGTTTAATAGTGAGCAGAGCTGATTGTTTTTGGGCGTCCCGCGGCGTTACCCACCGTCAACGTCTTCCATGTACGGCTGCTCTCCTGGTCCTCAGTGGGGTACGGCTCAGGAGACTTAATCTCTGTGTGCCCTCATAGCAACTATGCAGTCAGAGGTGTTTAAATTGCAGAATGGAATGCAGAGGGAAATAATCTTCCTTCACTTCAACGTTTTCTTTTTTTTTTTTAAGAGAAGACAGACCGATCTTCTCTCTTAATATTGTTGCATACCACATCATGATGTTGTTAACGGTGTTCCAGTTCATAATACCATCGACAATATAACGCGAGACACTTCGAAAAAGTTAACTTTTCATTCGTCTGTGCCATCGACCGCTATGAAGGATTTTCACTTTCTGTTGAAAGTGGTCTAATCCTCATGCTGCTTCCCGAAGTAGCAGCACTCACCGTGGACTAGTTCACATCTTTCACCTTCAGGACACACATTCCCCCACCTTCTCCTCTTGTTCCTCCACCTCCTCTCTGTGGTGCATGAGAACCGTGACTTGTTCAACAATGTGGGGCAATCTCTTTAAGTAGCTTTCCTTAAAGATCACCTGACAAACTAATTAACAAAGCTGTCCAAGATCGCCACAGACCACTTAAGATCATGTCAGAAATAAAGTGAACTTTAAATCCCCCACTCTTGTTCAAAAAATGACACTAGTGATTTGACATTTTGATGATACATTGTTGCCTTAAGAAGAAAAAAAAGAGAACACTGCAGAAAGGTTAAGGCATAACGTAAAGGCAGTTCATGTAGGGTAAATGACTGCCTCTACATTTACATTAAGTGTAAAGTGAATTATTTCATTTAGTCAAACCCTCATACATAAAGCAACGTTATGATGTATTATTATTATAAAACAAGCTTTTGTATACGTCAAACATGCCACATGCATCACAGTGAGCATAAACTAAAAGTAAAAAAAAAACCCAAAAAACGCTAGACTGGGAAGTGCTGGCTTTATGAATATTAAAGTGTTAAGTCATCTATAAGCAAAACTTTTGAGGACACACAGCGCTGCTTTGAAAAGCCTCCCCCAGCTAGCTCAGTGTCCTAAGTTGTAACAGCAGCTGCTAAGGTTAGCTGCGACACTGCAGTTAGGAGCGCAGTTATCTGGCAGTACAGTGCAGGAACAGAGTACTGTAACACCACAGGAGTCAACTTACAGCTGGGAAACAAACACTCAAAGCAGGCCAGCTACCCTGAAGCACTGCAAGACTGTGGGGGAAAAAGCGAACCTAAACAGCGAGATAGCCTCTACTAACAAGTGTCAACATCCGGAGGGTGCATGCTACTGCTAGTGAGCCAGTGAGAACAACTTTGTGTTGTTGGACACCCTGCCAAAGCAAGCTAGAAAACCATGGGAACTGTTAGCAGAACAAGCTCCTGTGTTAGCCAACGACCTCGGCTACAGCTAGCTGCTGTTAGCTCCTGTGTGACCCTAACCTTCTGCTGTCTGACGTTTTCTTACCGGCGGCGGGAAAGAAAGCGACTGTCTCCACCAAAAACACGGCGTCTACATCCAACGCCATTATTAGTTCGCGGTCTGAGCCGAGCCGCTCTTGTTTCGAGCTTTTCTGGGCAGGCTGCTAAGTTTCCTTCCGTTTTCATTCACTTGTCTTTATTTTGACCTTTCGGTTACTCGACACCAACATTGACGTCATCGTCATGGCAACAGAGTCCCCGCCTACAGCGAGCACCGGCGCAACAGAGAATAATTGCATTTCCATTTAGCTTGAGACGTGTAGCCTATAGCTAACCTGGTCACGAGCAGCATCAGCAAGGTCTTATGTATGGAAAGAGAAAGGGCAGACATGCCAAAAAACGAGCTGGCAACGATAACAGGCAGAAACAAAGTTATTGGGAGCATTTTACATAAAAATTAAAAGTCATCATACAGGTAAATATGGCAACAGTCATATGGAGTGTGAGTAATTCTTGAAATATTTCCAAGTATTTTATAAATATGACATAATGTAATCAAAAGTGCACATATTGAACTATTTTAGAGGCATCACCGTTAATAGTTGTTATAGTTGGAATTAAACCCCTACCCCACACAATTTTAAAGTAATTTTTGGAAGTGTTATTAGTTAAAAAAAATTGCAATGATCTACTTGTGCAAGTGCCCACAATAATAAAATAATATAGAAACTCCCTTTAATAATTTAGCAACAACATCCTGTTGTTATGTCACAGTTTTCCCGTGTTTTCATCAAATGTTGATTCAACTCAATTCAAAAACACTGTATTGATCCCAAAGGGAAATTAAACAATAATAATAAAATAATGACTTTTTCAATAGTTTTTTTGTCATTACATTGTACATTACAATGCAATACATTTGAATTTTGTTGATCTCTTGACAGTCCACATGAATGCAACCTGGACATAGTAGCTTTTAGATTTATTTGCTTTCTTTATCCCCTCTGACAGATTTCTTTGTTATTGTGGTAAAATGTTCAGGACAGGGGTCTCAAGTGTGGACCTACCTGTCTGTCTGTCTGTCTTAAATGTAGAAGAATGTTACATGCAACACAAAGTGAATTTCTTTTATCAGCTGTTTTTTTTGCTTTCATTTCAACTGGGTCACAAACATGAATGAAGCAACTTTTTACTCAAAAACAAACTTGAACACAGCCATTTATTTCAACAGGCTAAATACAGGAAGGTTTTTCAAAGGCAGTTCTTGTTTTTGTCGCTGGATTTACACAGTACATTTTCTATTTGAATGTTAGAAAACATTCAAATCTGCATGCCTGTCTTATGAAGACATTAACCCTTACTGAAAATAACATTTAATCTTACAAACCTTTTTTTCTTCTGTCTTCTGATGGAAATAATGTGAACCTTTTGAAGTGTCATAGTTAAGAGTCCCAACTTGAATAGAGAATCTGTTGAGGGAGCTAAAGATTAGGGTGATGACAAGAGGCCTTCCAGCCTAAAAGACTTGGAGCAAAGATAAAAAGAAGTGGAAATATGCAAAAAGGTAATCTACCAAACACTGTAATGCCAAACACAAATATAAAACTTTTGAAATTATACACTAACTTTGTTTTGAGTTTTTTTAAGACATGTAGGCTACTTTTTCATTTCATATCAAATTTTGATTTCCAGAAAAGATCTTACTTTTTAAGAACTTAGTGTTTATAATGTAAATTCACGGTACAAAGACGTTTCTACTGTCAGGTAAAATCTAAGGAGAAATGACAAAACTGATCAATGCGAAGTAGAGAAATATGAGGAAACACTGAAAAACACTTAAACCCAAACACATAAAATAATGAATAATAAAAATCACATTTGGTAAATGCAGTGTAAACATTTACAACATTTGCAACAACCTTTATCTAACATATGTTCAAGTGTTGCATCATGTATCATTACCAAACCAGCATAAAAGCTGAAACACATTTTAGACTCAGTCTCTTAAGAGAGAAACTAAAATTGTATTAAAAAAAAAGCTAGTAATTTTGAGTCAAATGAGATAATTTGACATAAAAAGAACACATTTAACACTTTGCTGTTCATCGCAAAAGTGTTGATACCATTTGAACTTTATGACATTTTATCATATTACAGACACATACGGAATGCATTTTATTAAGATTTCATGTGGCCGACCTGCGCAGCAGAAACCCACAGCTCTGTTGGGAGAATCTGCAGACGATCTGGCTGAAATGGAAGACCGCAATAAAGATAGCCTTTGCTAAAGGGAAATTCCATACAAATTGCAATTTCAGGCTTGCCATAAGTCATGTAGTGCAGTGGTCCCCAACCGTGGACCAATGCCGCACAAGAAATAATTAAATATTTCTGTTTTATGTATTATGTGAATCTGGAGGAGCTTTTATTTTGAAAATCCTTTAACGAATTCTCTCGGTTACGTCTTGCGCGCCAACATTGAGCCACAAGCAGCAAAAATGAGTAATGAGTAAACAAATGTCTTTGGAAAGTTTCTTTGTGAAGGGAAAAGGCCCAGAGGAGAGACAGGAGAATGGATTTATCCCGGTAGGTGATTCCCACATTTCAAGCTCTGCATGATATGGCGACCTGCTCGTTAGTGAAGGAATGAAGCTTCAAACTGATTCGTGACATAGAGACCAACATACCCTGTGCATCACTTCGGGAGTTATTGTTTCCCTTCACTCCCAGATGGACCGTCTGGTTGCAGAGAAACAAGCTCAGGGCTCCATTAGTCGTTATCGTGAGTTAAAATTTTCATGAAAGTAAAATGTTCGTTTTTGTGGCGCATCTGTATCTTATTTTGAAGGGATATGTAAACGTTACCATAATGACCACAGAGCCGATAAAAGTCCAACAGGTTCGATCGGTTCGTGTGTCCAGCCACATGGCAGGAGCAACACACCACAACACGAACCGATTCCACTCATGAACATCCCGATTTCTGAAGAAAATCCCGTAAAACCCCAACATACCAAACGTAAATTTAGAGTAACAAATATGTCCGACGATGTAGAAGCAGTAGTGATAGTTTGTGGGCTCATTGTAAGCGATAAAAGACGTAACAAAAAGAAGAAAAAAAACGTAGGATTAAAGACTGCGGGAGCAGCCGCTCTATTTGCTGCACTATGCACTAAATCGGACTCTCGGTTGCGCCACGTGAGCTGTTTGGGATTCCCCCGTGCTAACGTCACCACACTTTCTGATTGGCTACCTGCCACGCTCAACAGGCTGCGTTCTCGCTCCCAATCGGGGAAAACCCCACACGCTGCGATAAAAGGGCCAAGACAATCAAACATGTTGAATATGCCCGATTTTAGATGGGAGCGGTCCGACACCACACAGACAGGATGATCGTACGATTATCACAAGCGACAATCTTAGAACTCGGAACGTTCTAAGATTGTCATAAGGGGAAAACCGGGGCAAAAAATTGAAAATTGTGTCATGTGACCTTCTCCCCACCCGTCCCCCCGGGTCTCAGTAAAATTGCCACGACTTGACCGGTCCGCGGTGATAAAAAGGTTGGGGACCACTGATGTAGTGGAACCAGCAAGCATGAGGAAGAAATGACTAATTTGTGACTTGAAATAAAAAATAATTTTAACCCATGTGCAAAATCAGAAAAGTGACAATAACCAAGCCCGGGATCAAGCATGGCGATGGTGGTGTCATGCTGTGGTGGCGCTGTTCTTCAGCACCGACAGGACGGCTGGTCAGAGTTGATGAGATGATTTTATGCTCTAAATATCGTGACTTTATTATTGAAATATTACAACCATTATTCTCGTATTATTTCAACTCTATTCTCGTGCGACTCTGTTCTGGTAAAATCATGATTTTATTCTCACATATTCTGACTTTATTCTCATAGTGTTTCAACTTTATTATGTTCATTTATTTTTTTTATTATTCTTTCTTGGCATGGCCCTTACACTCTGTCGTAACATTGAGGTGTGTAGTATCTGTTCTCTGCAGCTGATGTAGCGATGGCTTTTGATTGACTGTTCAGTCGTGGGTGAACACGGCGAACATCGGGGGGCCTCCGGGGGTGGAGGGTGTGGGGATGGGTGGGGGCTGTTGGGTTGGGTTCGCACAGATCCCAGGGGACTGCCGCAGTAAAAGAGATGACATCTTTGATCGGTACCACCTGTGGTGTGCCTGTCAAGTCCAGGATCTAGCTGTACCGCTTCATAACAAGTGTGGATGGAGTTAGTGTGCTAGCAGTTCAAGCTGGTTACAATATATTCTGTTTCTAAAGTCTTGGATGCAGCCATACCATGCAAAAATCAGCTGCATCCTGATGCTTTAGCTGCATTTGATCCCACTCAGAGAAAGGGGAAGAGGAACCTGACCTAACCTAATCAGAAAAAAGATCATGCTGTGTGTAATGTCTGCCACTAGAGGTCAGGCTAGACCCATGTGCTCAGCTGCTCACTAGTCCACTCTTACAGAAGCTTGTAAATATTCACTACTTTATATTCCGAGCAGATTTGGGTGTTATCCAGTTACTCCACGGCTCAGACCTAATCTGGTCAAAGCCGTACAGTAAGCTCAGCAGATTTCAAAATTCTGAATCTACGATAATAGAGGTAATCGCTATGCTTCTGAAGAAGAGGATGCAGCGTTCAGTCTGTCACACTTTAGGCCATTTCCTAATGACTTGCATAACATATATCAAGAGTTATTCCTGACAAAAGGAGCATGCAAAGGAAAGCCATCTATAACCTAACCAGGGAAATTGATTCCCTTGTCATTTTGTGTGGTCTGAAATTGCCCAGAGCTATTATGAGAGAGACTGATTTTCTCTGCGCGGTGGAGCGGAACCACTTCTCCCGCCAGAACCTCCTGTGAGGTGTGAACAGATTCATAAGAAACAACGCCGCGAAAGTGGCGTGTCATCCCGCGCAGTCAGGCAGATATCCACCAAACCGTTAGGAAAGGCGGGCAGATGTTGCAGCCAACAACATCTGCACAGCTGCTGCAGCACACTGAGAAATTAATAAGAAGTTTTTTTTATTTTTCAGAAACGTCAAACTTGTTCTGAACTGGAATTGACTTTTTAAATGCTTTTTCTTTCACCTCCTTGTAAAGGTTCGCACCAAACCTTAACATAAGATACCAGAACTCAACAACTAAGGGAAACTTCCCCCACTACACATACATATAAGTAGTAGCAAACTAGTTCGGGGTCAACTGACAGATAATATATATTTTATTTTTTAGTTCTAGAACGCCCCACCCCTTCCTCTCTCCTCTTCCCGCCCTGGGCAACTGTCCATGTCACCCATCACACATCAAAAAGCGCCTCTGTGTACACATTTTGTTTAAGATAAAGTTTTATTGTCTCAAACCAAACATGTCTGAAGATTCTCAGTTTTCCAATGTTTTTATATTCAGGAAAGTTTAGAAGAAGTCATTTTGTTCTAAGTGTTCATTTATAAACGTCCCTCTCCATTCGTTGTCTATGGAATTTGTGCACTTGTCCTCATCCAGCCGAGCGATCTGCACCATTCGCTCTTACACGTAGATGTTCACGTGTGGGGTCGTGATGCAACACAAGAAAGCTGGAAAAGTTTAAAACTTTTGTTGCTGTGTGCTGTCAGGAAAACATTTACCTTTCATTGTCGTTCGTTAATCTACTCAATCGTTGCAACAATCTTTTTTCCATAAAAATGTTAACTTATTAAGACCCTAATTGGTCAAAGTTCTTGACTTCTTGGCTCTTTTCCTTACACCATACTCTTTCACAGCTTATCCTAAAATAAAGGTTGTCCACTCTGACTCTGGTTGTCAGAGTGGGTTAGGGTGTATTTACTTCCTGTAGTTGGGATGTATTTACTTCCATCTGTCATTGGGAGTCTGATCAAGGTCAAATCGATGCCTTTCTCGTGGTGCCAAAACAGTCTGATGAAAGGAGGCCCGGTTGTCTCTGGTACCTGGACATCAGAGTAGACTAGTGGTAGAAATACAATAACCCTTAAAATGATCATAAGCTGTTTCCCGAAACCTCAACATTAACAACACAGGGAATGGTTCTGGTACCAGGAACTCTTGTCTTTAACCAGATTCCCAGGTTCAAGTAGCTATAGCGCGACAATAAAACATCACAATAGGAAAGCATGTAGATAGAGGCAAAAAAACTCCTTAACTTTCTGTTAATCAGTTTCCTATAATTGATTGCATTCATTCTTCAACTCAATTCAAAAATACTTTACTGATCCCAAAGGAAAATTAAACAATAATAACTTTGTACCATAACAAAACCTCAGTGGAACAAAAGACAGTGAATCCCAGACTCTAACTGTGTCCCACAATGTTTGGTCATCTCGAAAATTACTCTTATTGTGTATACAATAACACATATTTAATGTATTATGGTACTAAGACCATTTCTAAACAAATAAAAGTATATTGTAAAGATTTTAGCTTACAGCTGTACCTCTGACAAAGTTAGTTCTTTGAATAAAATCCTCTGTGTGAAATCTTATACTTGTCTTCTACCCTATGATTGAGGGTAGAAGACAAATATAAATATTACAGGTGGCCTGTGGCTACAGTGAATGGCTACATGGAATAAAAACCATTCTGCATAAAATGGTTGCACTTTTCCACTGTGTAGTCCCCCAAAGTGCATTTAATCATACAAAAATCATTAGATGTAAATAGATAACGCTATGTTTACTCCTGCTGTATCTTTTTTAACCCTTGACTTTCATACGGAAAAGATAAGGAAGTCTTTAATTATATCATATTGATGTTTTCAGATTATACTAAAAATTAGTTGAAGCAGAAACATATCTAAGAGTTGCAGGATATCAGGTCCTGTGTCCTGGAGTTGAAGACTCCTGATCAAGTGAATTAAAAACGTAATGGAAGTCAAGAAAGAGAATAAAACTACTTTCTGATATTAAATCTGAGTAGTAAGACAAGTGTTATACTATCAATTATATGGCTTCCAACCATAAAATCATGTTGAGTTTCCTGAAAAACATGATGAAGCTCTCTGCAAAATGGAGGAAGAGGAAGTTTAGCTATGAAATCATATTCACCTCCCTTTTTTGTTTTGATGATCAATTTAAAGTTAGTACAATTGCTTTATGGTCTGCTAAGGGTGTTGGAAAAATTTAAGCAAACTAATGTCAGAAGATTGAGAAAGGATCCTCAAAATGTTTCACCAGTTTTAAAGACAGTTCTACCTAAGAAAAAGTGAATAAACTGTGTCTGAAAATCTCTTATTTAGCAATTAAAACTAATTTAGGTAAATCTCTGTGACTTAAAACAGGAAAGGTTTAGTTTGACTTAGGTGAAGCAAAGAGAGGTTTTGTTGTTTCACGTATTTTATTACTAGAGAAGAGGATTAGGTCCAGTGGAAAACAAAAAATCTGACTTTGTTTCCTCATAATTATGACTATAAACTCAGAAATGTGAGTATAAAGTCAAAATTTTAGGAAAAGTCAGAATTATGAGAAAAAAAGTCAGAATTCTGAGGAAAAAGGCAAAATTCTGACAAAATCAGAGCTGTAAGAGAAAAGTCGGAATTCTGGTTTTAAAGTCAGAAATAAAAATGATTAAAAATTATTATTATTTTTTTTTTTTTAGAAAAAAGGCAATTTTTTCCCCCTCATTGGCCCTAATCTTCTTCCGTACATTTCAGTTGTATATATCCGTCTTTAATTTTAGCTCAAGTAAGTTACGAAAGTGGGTTGCGGTTGAAACACTCCAAACTGAGATGTGGCTATGAATGCAAGTGGATACAAATAGAGGAACATTTGTACTTTATGGAGTATAAAATCAATGAACTGTCCAGTTTCACCATCTGTTACTGTGCTGCTATTTTGTTAAGAGACGTGATGATTTTCTTTTGGCAGTGCATGTTACCGAGTACTGGACGTACCCGCCCTCCTTTCTGTAAAAGTGCATTGGCTAAGCCGGTGAATAAAACACTATTATAGCTTTTAATAGGCGATAAATCAAGTTGAGTTTGTCTGAAGACTGAAGGAAATGAAATGACTGCGATGCTTCTACTTCCAGTAGCCTCCTAAACATTGTTGACAGGGTGTGAATCATATGAAAATCAATAAGTAAAATGCCTTCCGTCTGTTTTTGAGGTACAAGTCCAATGAATTAATATGTCTGTGCTCTACTTGGGTTTACTCGCTCCTCTTGAATGGCCTTGGAGGATTTATGTTTTGTGTTAAGTAAGGCTGAAGCTACTCATGTTATCTCACTCCATCAATAGCAAATACATTACCAATATCTAGTCGCTGCCAGCGCCCTATTAATTTACTACGACCTGTCCCTACAGGGGCAGAATGATTGTTGGAGGCAACAAGGTGTATCTGCTTACCCCTCTCTGGGACACGGTGTCGCTGCTGGGGGGGATCGATGCCCATTGAGCGCAAGGTGGGGGACAAGTCTTATGGGAGGGGGGCAGGCGGCCAAGCAGCCAGCAGGAGGAAGCCCTCCACCTCAGCTCGAGTGACGCTGTCACCTAAGAGGCCCCAGAAGGCCCCGCGGAGACAAAGAAGGATGGGCCGCCTGGTGCCGGAGCCATGTCCTCTCACACAGCAACATGGGCCTCTGTCCCTCAAAGGTTGAAGAGGACACAGGTAATGGATATTTCGAGCTCCAGTTCATGACAGGAAAAACCTGCCGCCACTGACAGTTAATCGTCCGTCCGAGACCGGGGCGGGAAGGAGAAGGGGGTGGGGGGTATTTATATTCGGAGAGATGCGGGCAACTCTTGTCGGTGTCGTTTGAAAAGAGGAAAGGAGGGCTTTTAGTTTCTGAATGGATACACAGTAAAAAGTCCAAACATTGAGTTTAGATTATTGCTGCAGTCTGCTGATGTGAAAGGAAAACAGAGTTCTTCTTACACAATCTCAAGAGGTCCATAAATTATGAAAAACATGAGAAAGAGTATAGTGGACCAGCTGGTATTCACTGGGGTTATCGACCCCAATCGCCCATGTATAGCTAAAATCTGCGACTACTCCTTCAGAAAACGCTTATGACTGCATATTTTAATAGTTCAAACACCAAATACACCTTGATATGCATTCCGTCTTAGCCATACCGCAGAAATGAACATCCATGGTTTCCCTTATCTCCAAACTTTGGGATGCAGCCAGTCAGCAACAAGGAAAAATACTATTATTGCTGGATTGACTGCGTTGCAAACGCCAGTCAATAGCAGGTCAAGTCACCTTTGCATTTCTTTTTGAATGTTATAGATATGCTCTCTGAAAAAAAAAATCCACAAATATGCAGGGGTTCTCTGTATCGAATCTGAAACCTAGTCTTTGTATTCATTCAGCTAATCATTGATATATATATACACACAAAAAACAAAAACAAAAGAGATCTGTCATCAAGTCGTACCCATGACTTAATAACTCATGGGAACGACGTGTTTAATTCGTAACCTTGATGACTTATTTATTCATTTTGTGTGAACAACTTAATTATAACAAGACATGGCCACAAATAAAACAAGTTGTTTGAGCAAGTTATAAAGTCGTGGTCTGAAGACGGAAGACAGTGCCCACGATTTAAGCAAGTCGTTCCCACTAAGCTGTGGCAATGAATTAAACAGGTTATGGGTACAACTTGCACAAGTTTTCTGTTTTTTTAGTTTCTTCTTTATTATGGAGCCCAGACAGGCTCAGCAGACATATTTAAATCACCCTAACGTCTGAAGTTATACATTTGGTTGGACTACCAGCAACACACACACACGCATACAATGCCATTTATACTTTAATAACAAAATTGCCTTTTCCCTTCTTTTGATCAAAGTCATTAGGCAATTGTGGTTAAATGTCCACCCAGAGCACTAAAGCCTTACAACACAAATTTGAAGAAACACTCAAGGTCACACATCTCGGTCCCCAAATAGCTCAGAGCAGGGCTTGTCAAGAATGGTGCGTTTTTGTTTTTCTCGTTGCGATGTGTTATTTAGAGCGGAAAACAAACAGGAACAGGCTTTCAGGATTTCCACCATGTGCATTAAGAAATGGGAGTTAACACAAACTGAGGAAATCAAGCTGAAGTGTAGAAGCCCATCAGCATACTTCATAAGCTTTTTGTCAGAGTGGAAGGAATCACAGCGACTAACTGGCAAAAAAACCCCAAAACAACAGAAAAACAACAGAAGTCGTGCCGAAGTCATTTTCAGACAGAGATCTAAACGAGCATGATCAATCTTGGAGCTCAGAAAAGTTGGTGTACGACTTTTTCTTTTCTTTTTTTTAAGGTCTAACAGCTTACATTTATGAAATAAGTTTTTTGTTTTTTTCTTTTATTTGCGTGACACTAAAACCACACATCAACTCAGCTGTACTGATGAACCAGAGTTGTCAGCGCATTGCCTAGAGCGTCGTCAAAGTCTAAACCCGCATCAGTTGCGGCGCGTTTGGCTCGTTACAAAAAGGATCCCGCTGTTCCACATTTAGCAGCAGTTTGGAGGGTTTGCTGTTTCAGGCTTTTAGTGGAATTCAAGAGCCAACAAAGTAGGACTGATATTGTCTGACAAACTCAATGAACGGAGCTTGAACAAGGTGACATGTCCCGTCTAATTTTCACACCAATCGAGGCGGTTCTAGCTTCTGCTGGCAGCGAAAAGAGTTGATAATGAAATAGTTTTCTGTGAGAGTGTGTTGCAGCCATCAAAACTTTGCTTTTTACACTAGAGACTGTTGACAACAGAACACGAGGCTTTCTGACAGATTATCTCCTTGACTCTGAGGGCTTGCATGGACAGATTGTTTTATTGTTCAAAAAAGCACTGAAGTATTTTGTACAATTATTTTTAATCAAAGAAAAGCAGAACTAAAGAGATGAATTTTCTTTAGAACAGAGCGCAACAACTGCAATGCTTACCTTTTTTTTTTTTTTACAGGGAAAGTGACGACTGTATCTGTGGGAGATCTGTTGATGTTTGCTACAGGTCTGGCAGCGCTTCCAAAGGGAGGAACAAAGGGGACAAGTGGTGGCTGGGATTAGTTTTGCCACACAGACACTGATCATTTTTACATCATGTAATTGCTCTTTTTGGTTTTATTCCATTTAATATGAAGTTTACGTTTTTTTCCCAAATAAAAGCCTCAATATTCCTATCAGGTTAGTGCACCGCTGTAGGCGGTGCAATCAGATTAGCCTGCATTATCTTTTTCTCTCAGGTTAGGGAACTGCCTTGCCGTGCAAGGCAGTCCATTAGCATTAGAATTTTAGCTTAAATAAGCTATTAGCTATTTTTCTTACTTATTAGCCATGTTTAATATACTGAATGGAGTAAGTCAATTACACACAACATTCTAATGATAACCCACATGCTACTGACAGCATTTATGGAAGGAGTTGTTCAGCCTGCTTTGTTCAGAAAAACTAACTGCTTCAAACAGATAGATTTCTGTCCTGTCTGTCTCACTCACATGACAGTTGAGCTGCTCTTTAGAACTACAATGACTGAATGTCAGAACTACAACATGGCAGAACTGTCAGTTACTACAGAGGAGAACTGAGCTGGCCTTTAGAACTACTTGTGTAGTGGGCATTATAGAACTGATTTAAGGGGCGTGCTGTGGTGGCGCAGGGGGTTAGCACGCCCCACGTTTGGAGGCCTTAGTCCTCGACGCGGACATCGCGGGTTCGACTCCCGGTCCCGACGACCTTTACCGCATGTCTTCCCCCCTCTCCTCACCCTTCTTCCTGTCTGCCTACTGTACAAAAAATACGAGCCACTAGCACCGCAAAAACTCTTCGGAAAAAAAAAAGAACTGATTTAATCCAATGACTATTATACATGGGATTAGTTTGGCCCTTTGAAATGAAGCTTACTGAAAATTTCAAAATAAAAACCTTGACAATTTTTACATCATGTAATTGCTCTTTTTGGCTTTATGTGACTGGTTTATCCAAAGCACTGTTTCACATTGGATTAGTGTGGCCATTTAATATGAAGCTTACTGAAACCCAACATCAGTTTGGGCTGCCTTAACATTGTTCAAAACACATTAAAGGTGGCTATAGACATGCTACCTTTTAAGCTAAATGTCAGGAACGGTGATTTGTGGAAGAAGGTGAATCCAGATGCAGCTTAGTTCAAAAAGTAAAATGACTTTTATTTTCCCAAGACTGGTAGCTTTCCTATGTACACGTTCTTAAACCTCACTGAGAGAGCAGCGAGCAACGCAAATGATCCCACAAACACCGGGGACAACCAGAGAAATGAAATACACTGGAACAAACAATCAAGAAAACAAAACAGCTGAGATAATCACGCCGAGGTGGTGAGCATAACGAGACCTAATGAGAACGAAAAAACACACCTCATGACACTAAAGTCATCTTCTGATGAAGCCACAGTTTGAATAGACAGAAAAATCAAAAAGTTAACTTTAGTGCATTTATAAAAGACTGCTTTTCACCCCAGAGAAATCCTTACTTTACAACTCGTCTGTTAACACTCTGCAAAACTCTCATCTGCTATTGAGGTTTTTCAGAGTTACAGAATAAAAAGCAAGGAATCTTTGACCATGTTTTTTTGTCCAATTTTTCTAACTTGTCCAGTCTCCATAAAAACTAGTTTTCTTGATAAACAGGAGCCATTTTAGAAATGTCACTTCCTCCACCAGTTCCCTATAAATCTTACCTCCTGTGAGCGTAAAACTCAATAACAGACCAATCTCAAGCAGAAAAAAAAAAAAAACACTACTTAAAATTTTCTGTGGTTCCTACGAAGGAGTAAAACACACCTCATTAGGAAGACTTTGGGGTGTTCTGCAGTTAAGTGTGGATGTGGACACATAGTTATTCCAGTGGGTGGTCATCCTCCAAGAATGCTGAAGCAGAGCTGCCCAGCAAACACTTTTTGACACAGAAACATCAGACAAGCAGAAAATTGAGTCTTTGATCTGTTCCATCAAGAGGGATCACTTGGTCATATCAAAACCGCGGCTCAAAGGAAGCGTTCTGCATGCAAGAGCGCCCGGCGAATCAAAGGCAGGACGCGCGGCGTTGCTTTGATGGAAGCGGACAAACTCGACGTGATTTAATGGTAATAAATCCTGATTCTTTTCATCTTTCCTCATTTAGCCGGTTCACGCGGAAACAGCCATCTCTACTCTGAGAAGTCCTAGCGCATGATGCTGCCAGCTGCTCTCTTGATGTGCCTTTGTCTTCCCGACGCTGCTCTGGAGGGGATTGAAGTTTCTCGTGTGAAATGATATTTGAGGTGATTAAAGCGAGTCGTTCAGTGAGGATGGCAGCTCTAATGGAGAGCAGAAACCGCTCGTCCGGCCTGACAGCTGCTGGAGGAGCTCAGAAAGGCTCGGCTCTGGGATGAGGTGGGATGATGGTCAGGATTCTATTTTTTTAATTTAATTTAATTTTTTGTGGCATTGAAAATGCCCATTGTAGCTCAAACACCAACCCCCCCCCCCCCCCCAAAATCGTTTTTTTCTTTTTCTTTAAGTTTAAGTCATCTAATGTTATTTCTTTTCACAAAGAATAACTTCTACCACTTGATTTCAAATAGACATTAAGTATACCAGATGTAACATATCTTCCTCTACAATCCACCCCCTCTCTCAAATTACTACCCATTTCAGTGGTCTTCCACCTTATTTTCTGTGGCGTTTTCAGAGTGGGATCACCTCACACATGTAAGAGCTATGATATTTCTGAGTGTGCACATTCACACGTAGAGCTGCTTGCATCTACACTTTCAAGCTCCGAGCTGTCATTACCCCTGGGGCCCAGTGCTAGTGTCAGACATGTCCACTTTAAAAGATACTCATCAGTCGTTTGAATTTGCTTCTTTGTGTCTGTCACTCACTGCTGCTCCTTGTATAACAAGCTGCCCTCCACCCTGTGCTGACGAAGACGTTTCCCAGTTCCAGCAGACCGATGTGATGCTCTGTGCCTGGAACAGAACACAGTGAGAGCCAATTATACCCGTTTCCTCTGGCACCTTCCAGCTTTTCTTCTGTGGTTAACGGAGGATAATGGAGGTTTGCTTTGACAGGGACAACAGAAACCTTTGTCCAGGTTGCAAAAATGCCCCCTAGGTCCGCAGGAAACAGCCTTCCTACCTCCCTATTTATCTACAGTTGAATTAGATCAAAACTAGGCCCTCTGGTTATAAGTCAGTATACACTTAGAAGCACCTTAAGATGGAAAATCTATGTTTAATGTTTAAGACTTTTTTGTCAGATAGTTCATTAGATTCATACATAATAGGCATTTTTGTAATCATTTCAAAAATTACTCCATGTAACAAAACCAAGGTAGTGATCAGTGAGTCACTTTGAAAGTATAATATAAAGTATAGTTTCTTCATGGATATCAAGTATTTAGGATATTTTATGGCACCTAATGCATGTGGTGTTAAAAAACTTAGGTGTAGCATGTTTGATGGTACAAAACTGACTTCACTCTTAAGCACATTCAGCTGTAGGACAGAAACGCTGGCAAACCCTCTTGAGATCAAACGTGGCCGACTGAGTAGTGCAATGGCGATAGATTTTGGACTGTTTAACAGAGAATAAAAACAACACATCTACAACTGCCACCAGACTGTCTTCTGTGTATTTTGGATTCCCCCTCCATGTTTAACACCACACACCCAGACACCCCAACACGTAGAATTGTCCCAATTTTAGATTGGCGCAGTCCCGATGTTCTTTCGAGCAGGCCAGACTTTTAACACACCGGACACGGCAGGAATGTCTCTTAAGATTGACAGAAGGGAAAAATCTGGACATAAAGATTTTGCTGTGTGAACTAATCGAAAAGGAGCCATTTGGTCTCCTCAATCTGGCTAGCATGTCCTACTTGGAAAAGGCATAGGTTTAGGAGAAGAGAAGTCAATGGCAAAGGTTGGCAAGGTAGTTAAACCAACAATTCATGGTCAATTTGGTGATAATTTATGGATATTCCACCATGATGGAGCACTGGGTCACACTACAAAAGTATTAAAAAACATGCCGCCTACCAATTCCTGTCGTTTTCTTCGTCTTTTCTCCCAATAGTAGCATCCGGTTGTGGATCACGTGACTCGTGTGATGCAAAAAAAAGTGTTTGCATTGGAGCTTTTCGAAATACACACATTTTGATGCTGCCAAAAACCCACCTTATCCTAGGGCAACAACTTTTTATCAAAAAACTTTTTTTTTTTCCCCCGAAATTGCCATGTTTCCATTAAGCAAATTTATTTTCAGAATTCTAATTTGCACAATTTTATGATCAGTGGAAACACAGCTATTGTTCTTGGGTCATACTGGGAGGAAGGCCACTCACCTGAATACATGAATACAACGTAAGAACGGATAAATTGATGGAGGTTTTTATTTGTAGTTTAATTAACCCGTAATTAAAACAATCTTATAAACAAAAAATGTGTTACAGTATCATCTATTTATGGAATTTTTTTACACCTATCAAAGATGGCCAAAGTATATATAAGATAGCACTAAAGAAAATATAAAAATACTGGGAATTACTGGTTAAAACAGAAATAATTAACACAATTCAGAGGTCAGAGTGAAAATGTATTTTAGGGATGGAAGACAGCTGGCATGCTGGAGGTATAAGTGAAACTAGAGGAGTTGAACGTGTCGCATTCAATACTTTCATGTAAACACCGAATCTCATATATCTGTGTCACTCACTCTAAGCTGTCACGAAGCAAGCAGCTGTTTTATGATTTAGAAAAAAATGCAGTGATTAATTTACTCCATGCCACAGACGCTCCACCATGTGATGAGCACAAAACAACAGCATGTGGGCTGAAAAAGAAAACAAAAGTGTAGCTTCTCCTGGAAGTGTCAGGGAAATGTTGAAATCAGATTAATTCATCAAACACAATTCAGTTCAGACATGGCCAAAAAAAAAAAAAGTTAATAATTGTTCTTTAAACACGAAACCAAAATGTACGGATTGTGCCTAGCTGCATATCTCAATAAGGATTTTTTTTGTTTTTGAAGAGCCGTTTTCATGATCATTTACAGGAAGGGACTTGAAGCAGGTGTGGTGTTTTTAATGAGGTAGTGAAGTTTAGCTCTCGACTAGAGGCTGACAGAACAGTAAACAGCTGGAATGAAGAATTATATAAACTTTTGCAAATGCAACCTCTGATCATTTAAATTACCAAAAAAAAACAAAAAACATATGCACCATACTCCTACCACTTCCTGTTGTCTCCTTCATCATTTCAGCCAGTAGTAACATCCGGTTGTTGATCACATGACTCGTGATGTGAAAAAAGTGTTTCCTTTGCAGTTTATTTGATAAATACACTTGCTTTCGACATAACTGAAAAAAACTTAAAAGTTTAAGTTTTTAAAAGTTTTTGATTGAAAAACGTCTTTTTTTTTGTTCCCCTAAATTGCAGCGTTTCCATAATTTTCATGATTCCTATTTGTGTAATGAAATGCTCAGTGGAAACGCAGCTATTGCCATCTCTGGAACGGGTTTCAAACCCATTTCTGAACCATTTTCTCATTCTACGATGTCTCAGCGACTAATCAAAGTCAACTGGATCATGTTGGCCTCAACTTTACAAAAGTATGAATATGTGCAACTCATAATTCATAATAATGATTGAGTGCATATGATAGTGCAGTCTGCTTAACGAAGGCCTGTTTTATGCTACAATTGAGAGAAAAAAACCCTCACAACATTGCAGACATATGAACTCTGCCTACAGCGTTGTGCCTTAAAGACTTGCTCTAATCTTCCTCCATAGCGCCTCCACAGGGTTGAACAGTTACCTTGGGGTTCATCTCAGTTCACAGCTCATGACAACACATTATCTGCAGAGAATAATGCAGATAATGTGAGATGCACCGTAGAGATGATACATTGTTAGAAGGAAAACAAGTAAAAAAAACCATCACAATGTAGCAAAGTAAGGCAAACAATAAGTCGAAAGACGGGGTACAGCTTATGATATTCTAGTTGTTATTACAAGATAGTTTGAAACTGGTGAACTCAGTGCTTCAGCTGTTTTTCAGCTTTCTGGAAGTTCGTTCCAGATTGGTGGAGCATGAAAACTGAATGGTTTTGATTCTGGGGATGCAGAGCAGACCAGAACCAGAACACCCGACTGATCTGGATGGTTGATACAACAACAACAGGTTCTTATGTATATTGATGCTAAGTAATTCAGTGATTTATTAACTATTAAAATTATTTTAGAGTTTAAGGACTAAAGAACTGGGGTGATGTGCCCTACAGACAGAAAAAACTACAGATGAGTTTCTCTAGACCTTGTTGGGACATTAGTTCTTCAATCCCACAAATATTATTCAGTTGATAGAAGACTGATTTTGTTAATTGTCTTTATGTGTTTCCAAAAGTTCAGGTCCATCTCCTCACCCAGATTTCTGTCTTGATCAGTAGTTTCTAACTGTAATACCTAATCATTCCTCTATAGGTCCAAAAAATAATTACTTACGTTTTGTTTCTATTCAGCTGAATAAGGTAATGGCAAATCCATCCATCGATTTGTTAGCAATGATTTAGAGTGTCGACCTCCAAACTGAATTTTTTTTTTCATACCTTTCGCTCAATCAGTGAAGCAGCCCTGCTGTATCCAGTTCTGCTTGCCAGTGCTATTCAGCATACACACCCCCACAGACAGATTCCCCTACTCTTAAAAGTGTCAAGGATGAAAAGCAGAAACATTTGCAGCAATTTCTATTTTTATTTTCACACTGTAAATTGAGAAACTCAAACAGATTAATGCTCCCTACGTCAGTCGTGCTGAATGGAGAATTCTAGGCAATGATTTTCCCTCCCTTGAAATGAATACACAGCACTGTATTGTAGTAAGTGACTATCATCCAGACAGACTCGCGGTGATGAGTATTGACATGCATAGCGATCGAAGACGTGACCTTCTTGTCCTCTTCAGTGCGGGATGAAACGTCGGAGCATTAGCATTTCCTGCTGTGAATATTGCAGTCCATATTAGTCCCTTGTGACTTTATGTAATCCTGCAAGTTGTCAATGCAATTTGTTCTGAGTATTCGGAAGACTTGGAGAATGAATAATAAAGCAGAAACTTTTGCCATTAGATATTTTGGTTTTCCGAGACTGATATGTTGGTGCTTATCTCTACCAGTTTCACCCAACTAGTGTTAAAGAAAAATTATTATTTTTAATGCTTGATACAGTTAATCTACGACATGTGTAACAGTTATAGCCAACACTTTAATTTGGAATAGTTTCTGTTGAGCAGTTGGGAATTCAGCAGACAAAGCAGGGCCTTTTTTCCTCCCCCTTTTGACAGACACAGCAATAAAATTTACAATTCCGAGAGAGCAGAAGAGACTTCTTGGCGCCTCTCCCTCGTACCTGGCGCGGCCCAAGACGAAGTCGTCCGCCCTTTCACTTAGACAAAAACCAGACATCGGGGCTGTGATGAGGGGAGTTTCTGATTGG
Source organism: Xiphophorus hellerii (assembly GCF_003331165.1). Classification (NCBI taxonomy): domain Eukaryota; kingdom Metazoa; phylum Chordata; class Actinopteri; order Cyprinodontiformes; family Poeciliidae; genus Xiphophorus; species Xiphophorus hellerii. The sequence continues at coordinate 59,235 of NW_022587636.1, read as the reverse complement.
TCAAAGAACGGAACGCCTTGGCTGCATATATTAAATAGGGAAACACCTTTTTACTTTAAGATTCCGTGTTAAGAAAAAACAAGAGAGAGTTTTTTCCATCTTTTTTCTCTCTCCACGTGGGCGCCTTTGTTTGTCTGTCTTTGTGTTTTGTGTGTGTCTGTTTTCCCCTTGTCTGTATAAAATGTATATCTCTGTATCTCTGCAGCTTTGTTGTCGATTGTTTTTGTATGAGATTAAACTTCGTGATCTGTGACGTCAACACGTTTTGTTGTTGTTTCGTTTTAGCAGCACGCGGTTGCGGGTCGCTCATGGAGAACGCCGCTCGATCCCGGGCTAAATTAAAAGAGGAGGAAGGACCCAAAGGTTTTGTCCAAAGCTAGCATTAAATGATCCTCTTTTTTAATACTAGATAACGGTGCTTTTGACCTTTCGGATTTGCTAAATAGCTCCATGTCTTGCCAGGATCTCTCATTTGCAATGATATGCATGCCAGAAATCTTGAAGAAGCTGTGACATGAGGACACAAACATAAACGAGAAAAAGTAACTGTGGACATTTAGCCGGCTTCACCAGGCCTGCGCCAAAGACCATATGGATCAATTTTTAGTACCTAAAGCTGTGGTAAGTATAAGAAGAAAGAGTCAGGGTCTCCAAGCAAAAATAATTGTAAAAAAAAAAGGAAGTATGACCATGATTTTTTAAAATTTTTGATTTTCATGGAATGGATTCGAAGATTCTCCACTGCCACAGTGTTGTCTGCAAAGTCCCAGGAATTGTTTTTTTTTTTATTTACATTACTTAACTTGACTTGCAATGACTTGCTATGCGGTCGTTGCAAGTCAAGTCAAGTCAAGTTTATTTGCTTAGCACATTCAAGCAACAAGGGAGTTCTTGGTAAAAATGTAACATAAGAGCTAATTATGAAACAAGCAACAAACATGACATCATCAAGAATATACATTATCAAAAATATATTAATCAATGTTTAAGTTGTTTTTAATCAATGAGTTTTATCATTGACTTAAAGGAACTCAGTGTTTCGGAGGTTGTGCTGTTTTCTGGAAGTTAGTTGCAGATTACAGGACCATAAAATACCATATCTGATGTTTTAATAGCCTAAATAACATATTAAAACAATATACAGTACAGACCAAAAGTTTGGACACAACTGTGTGTCCAAACTTTTGGTCTGTACTGTATATCTACTTACCTGCCTACCTATTTACTTATTTACCTATCTACCTTCCTACTTTCTTACTTACCTACCTTGCTAACTAACTACCTTTCTACCTTCATACCTACCTATCCACCCTAGTTATCTACCTACCTACCTTAACTACCTACATACCTGTCTCTGCTAATGTGATTATTTACTGATTGTAGCAAGTGGAGAGAGTCTTAACAGAATGTATTCAGGCTACCAGATCGCAGTAGGAGGTGCAACCCATGCAAAACGACATTTAGAGAATATTGGAGAGCGCCGAGAGCAGCCTGGGGCTGTATGGTGCTCGCTGATGCTATCACACCATCACTGCTCTTGTGCCTAATCGCTGTGGCTAATGACAGGAAATGAAATCACCCACTGAAGACCAACACGCTTCCCACAGAATAATTACTGCTGTTGACCTTGTGTCTCTCTCTGGTGTGTGCGTGCATTGAGAGAACCCTCTCTGCACACTTATTCACTACATACCACGGGCTAATGCGGGCCGCCCTATTAAACTCCAACTCATTACAGACAAATGGAAACAGAGGGGGGGGAAAGGACTCAATGATTTTACTTTGTCTTTGGAACCAGGTAGAAATGAAAGGCTTCCACTGCTTTGTGTTCATGCAAACAACAATTTGCGCAGATGGCGTGATGATCAGCAGCAGAGCCTGATAGAAAATATGAATTGATCAATATTGCGAAAATTTGCAACAAATGTTGTAGAAATTCATTTCCCTAAAAAAATAATTGCTGACTTTTCTCGCATTGTGTTTCTTATTGTTTTTATTTTTTCAAACTGCTGTTTTTATGTAGTCCAATTCCAAATATCCATATACATTCAGCAAAATGTAGCAGCAAAAATGTTTTTGAAAAGCGTTTGATTAAATTTCTAGTAATTAACTCGATTGAAATCTTTATTTGAGCCCCATCGCTAATTTATTAAATAATGAAAGTGTGATATGCTATGTGTTTACTTTACTCTTTAGTTGCATTGTGTTTAAAAACGGCAAGATTTTTGTTTTATGCTATGTACAGCTGCAGAAATGAGTTTGCAGTATGCTGCAGTTTCTGTAGAGCTTTTGGATATCAGCTCAGAATTGTTCTGTGAGAGCATAAACAGGTACAAATAATTAAGAATTATTCGAAAGCATGCATCGAGATGCAAATTATGAAGGACATTTAAACCTTTTATGGTAATAGATTTTCTTACTGAGGTATAGACCTGTTTGTTGATTTACACCTGAAAACAAGAAGAAATCAAAGTTCTAGGTACCGAGTGGTGTAGCTGGTAAAAAATGAAACGCACAAAAAAAAAACAATCAGTGAAATCCATTTCTTTTTTTTCTTATTTTTACAGGACATGAACTTGCCACTTTTAATTCCCGCCTTCATGCTGATGACACATATTGCGCTTTCTTCGGGCAGAGCGACTTGCAAAGTCAAAGTGTGTGTGTCGACCTTGGGAGCGCTGCTGGGTGCCATTGATTTGTTTTCCTGTGCTCTGCTGGCAGTTTCTCATTAGAGTTTCTTTTCTGCACAACACTTCCAGGAGAGGAGACCAGAGTCTGCACTTCACAGCCTATGATATGTGATCAATACGGCTGATAGATTGGCACTGGCGAAATAATTCCGTCGAATGGATGCGAGCGCTCCATTTAGTGGCAACAATAAGGCGCCCTTTGTGACCGAGACAGCTTTGTGTGGCTGTTTGAGGAAGAGAACAATGTGTCAGAGTAGGAGCCTTGTTAGAAGCACTTTGGGGGACAAGAGTGACTCCAGGAGAAATTGGGTTTTATTCTATTGTGCCGCTGCAGAAAACGCCGCTTGCTGTTTTTTCTTTTCTTCTTCTTATAGGAAACATTAATGGAGTTTGTGTCTCGCATCAAAACAAGCGGTAATAGAGTAGATTGGTTAAAATTGGGAGCTCAGTGTCATTGGAACAATTTGTTTTTTGAGCTACAGTTGTCAGAATAAACTTAACATTCCCATAAAAATTACTGTTATGTTTATAATTTATTGTATTATGCTGCTTCGTAAAGAACAAATTTGATTAGTATGTTTTCTTCATGCGCTGAATTGTAACAAGAAATTGAAAAAAAAAAAAAAAACCCCGACTAGATCTCCTGGACTAGTCGTTAATGTGTTCTTGCAGTTATTTTGACGGGTCGGCCGTAGAAGTAAAGGTTCATTACTCTCACACTCTCACTGTGGGTCATTCAATTCGAAATGTCTTTATTACCTTGTATGTTCTTAAACTCTGAAACCAATTCCCAGAAAGCCTGAAATGTGCAGAAACTGACGTCTAAACAATAAGGTTGCATTGAATTCTTCTTTTGGCGTACACTCACTCAGTCGCTTTCTGCATACACCACGCAAAACAAGCAAAATTGCTTCTCTTTGCCTTGAAAGTCTATCTCTCCCTCCTCAACTCCTTTACATCATCTTCCTTTCTCTGTTTGAACAATCCCACATGGTCACAAGGAGGCGCTGTTGTCCCTCTCCCCACAGTCTACCAGCTCACACCAAACACACGTCGATCACACAGGGCGCGTCCTTCTGAAGTGTTAAGATCGCCCCTCATCTGGCAGCTCAGGGCCGACCGTTTTGGTAGGAGGTAAAACTCAGCCTCCTCCCAGAACCGAGTTCCTCCGCACCATCGCGGTCTAATCACACCTGAGGTGACGCGACCCCCGTACTTCAGTCGGATTTTACGAGGGTTGAAGATAAGGCGCCAGCTTCTGTTTAAATCATTTAGCTCAGAGTAACTGCGAGGAGGATCTCCGATCTTGATGTCTTGATTGAAACGAACTCAGGAGTGCTGCCAGAACAGTACACACACACACACACACCACCTGACTCCCTGAGGCCCTGAACAGGCCATCTCTACCTGCAGTCAATATCATATTTAGTGGGCCTGGACAGCTGACAGAGTGGGCGGCCGTTCTCCAGTGATCAAAGTAACACTTTGTCAATGTAATGGCCTGCTGTTCGTCATCTTTTACACCCGTATCGCTGATCGCTTTGTTTTACACCCATGCTGCTGCCCTTGTGCTCGGCCATGACTGATATAAAAACGCTGACGCCATAAGCCATAATGATTTTCACAACGACGAATGCGCGTCTCGGCCACTTTACAAACAGGCCTTTGTGTCAGAAAAACAACGAGTGTCTGGAGGAAGATGCGTCGGCCGACACGTTTGAACTCCATGACGACGGGAGGGTTATTTATGAAGACAAGAAGCAACAGATGGGAAGCGTATCTATAAATAAGTCACTCTCCTGAAAGGGAGATTAGCGCGTTTGAGCCGCTTTTTAATGGTCTCTGGGAGAGATTATAAAGTAAGCTGATTCATAATGTGTTCCCTTCTTGCTGGGAAGCGGAGGGGACAGGAGTGTGGGACAAATCAGATCAAGAGAAAGTCTTCTTTCCATTTAAACTTCCCATTTAAAGTTCTACGTGCTTTAAATGGGAGGTTTGGGGAAAGATATCAATCCAAAATATCGATATCAGATCGACATTATCATGGTGAGTTAAAATGTATTTTATTTTTGTATTGTACTTTCTCCACTGTACCAAAAAAAATTTTTGATTTACTCTTGTGATTCTTTTTTGCACTTTCATTATTTTAGAAAAATGCACAAAATGTGTCCTGTTTTTCAATCGTCTCTGTTTGTCATGTTGATGTGTTATTAAAGTCTTTTCTACACTCCTGTCAAGTTTGTCCTAATTCTTTTCTGTTTTAACAAAGTAATTCCAGAAAAAAAAACATAGAAACACCTAAAGGTCAGAAGTTTGATTATATGTCAAACTTAAGGAAAAGTTATTGGTATCAGTATCGGTATTGCTGATACAGGCTGTGTATTTAGTTAGTACCGGATTGAAACCAAAAAGTGCAGTACTGCACACTTGTAGAAAGTGCTTCCTCTGCTGAAATTGTGAAAGCTTCCATGCCCCTTCTGATGTTCCTACAGTTCACATTACAACCAAATATTCCCAATATGTTGCTATGGGTTTAAGTTGGACATGACGTCTTAGGCAGACCTGTGAAGACAGGAGGTCTGTTTTCATTACAAATGTGATGGAAAGAGATTAAATAAGAACCACAATTAAAATTCCACGTGAATACGTTTGTTCATGCAATAAAAAATATGCCACGCCATCATCCTCCTACCACTTCCTGTCTTTGTCTGTTCCTCCAGTATTGACATCCGGTTTGTTGATGATATGACTAGTGTGATGTGGAAAAAAGTGTTTCCATTGCAGTTTTACAAAAAACACGTATTTCTACACGTCCAAAAACAACCACCTCATCTTAGCGCAAAACTTTAACAAAAAATGTGCTTTTCTGAAATTGGCATGTTTTCATTAAGCAAATTTATTTTTGTAATCCCAATTTGCACAATAATATTTTCAATGGAAACACAGCTACTGCTGCAGTAATAAATGCGACTAGACTTAAGCGCATGGATGAGTTTCTCTAGATCTTGCTGGAACATTAGTCCTTCAATCGTGGAAATGTCTCTGCAGGTGATATAAGGCCAACTTTGTAACTGTCTTTATCAGACTCTGGAGGTTCAGAGTTATACTTGCAATCACTGTAGAGAACAGCTTCATTTGTACTGGGATTACATTGAAAGCAACTGGTTGCCCTGGATTTTATTAAGTGGTGTCAGAGTGAAGGTCTGTCATGTAAAATCCTAATAAACTACACCGACTGTTGCCGCTATAGCATGACTATGGATCTGAAAATGTTCAAAAAGTATGGCTACTTTTTTGAGGCAGTCTCCACCAGTTTATTGCTTTTGTCTGCTGGCTGTTCAACACCTACAGATCTCACCATAATGTACATATTTGGGTTTATTCATAAGAGGAACAACATTAACACCCAGAGCGTTTATTTGTGTGCAAGCATATTAAAATAACAGAGGGCAAATTTGAAACTTCACGGAGGATATAAATGGAAATGAAAATACATCCAGTCCTCTTGCCTTTAGCCTCCGGGTCACATTTTTCTCAAAGTTATTGAAATAGCATGGAGCCAGAAGAAGAAGAAGAAGAAAAAAAAGAAAACTCAATTATGTAAGCAACTCTGATCAGCCTACAGATAGCCGCCCACCTGAGGCGGCCTCTGCATCTTTCACATATATTGACAGATTTCTTATCTTTTTTCTGTCTCTCTCTCTCTAGATTTTCAAACAAATGTGGAGATTGTGTACAAATCCTGTTTCCCTACCATCTGTTCAATTCCTAGCAAATTGCAATTCCCCATATATTTTGTGCTTCCTGGAGAAAAAGTTAATTTATGGGCAGGATTTAGAAAAAAAAAAAAAATTCTCCAGCTGGATAAACTCTTTAAATGTCACTGTCTGTTTTCTGTTAAGAGAAATAGAGCCTCACTAAGTAACAACCAGAGCATTGTATTACCGTGATCCACAGATGGCAGAGCTCCTTTTCTAATGAATTCGCAAACACGCCCAGGAGAAAACATGCTTGACCTGTAGGAAGGTGAATGGATTTCCTGAGAAGTATTGACAGGGTTGTCCTAACAAGAAAAAGCAACCTAAGAAGTCATGCACTCCTCTATAATTGCCTAAAAGACTAAAGAGGACAATTACCAGGCCTCCTGAGATGTTCTGTAGCACAACTGATCGCCGTGGCATTTGTGCTTTAGTACGGGAAATTAGGGACTATGACCCTTATGTTGCTGATGGGCATGGAGTCTAATCTCAACGGAAATGTTGCACTTAAAAACATAATGCAGCAATGTGGAATGCTGTATCTTTTGTATTCTAGTCAAATGAAACGGTTTAAAATGTAGACCTTTATTAACTGCTTATGTACATCTTGCAGGTAGCACAGCTAGCCTGCGTAAGACATTAGCAAAGTTGTTAATTTGCTTAAAGTCAGAAAATCACTTAAGTTGGAGTCAAATTGAAGTCTACATAGGGCTGCATCCTTCAAAGGCAGCTTTTGAGGTCACAGCCATGAGACGAAGGCCGTCCAAATTTAAAGGCTCCTCCCACAAATTCGTTCTTCCTTTTATGGATTTAATGGTCTGATGTATCCTTCACAGCCTAATAAATCCTAAGATTCATTGCAGGTGACAAGGGAGATTTTTGTTCTTGGTTAATAATGGCGGACAAATAGATGACACATAAAAGTATCAGGTGGGAGAAAAATTTTAAAAAAACTTAATGTTTGTGTTGTTAGGAACAGACATGTTTTAAAAATATATTTTTTAAATATCTTCTTTAAAAAAATCAAAAAGGAATAAATAAGTGCTAAAAAAAACTACTTATTTTAATCTTAATTTTTACCATCTTGTGCGTCACAGTGCCATGACTGCTAGGCAACAGGACATACGCCAAGGTAAGGATGACAATAAAAGGGGAAGCTGGACCATCCAATTTCATATCTGTGTCAATGATGAAGGACCAAGATTACTGACATTATTGCTACCATAATATTATTTGGTATTTGCATTTCATGGTTTGTATCTCATTAAATAAATGACATGCACACTACTGTGTGTAACTCATTTAGTGTCTGAATGCATACAGTAAAGAAAATGCATATCATTGTGTGATGTTACTGGTAGTTGGCGTAGTTACTGAACACAATCCTGGTATTGAGTTTCCAACTGAGCACATTTGTGAACTAAGCTTCCTGATAAACTACCCGTATATGACAAGTGATATACGGGTAAGTCTGCACATATCTTGACAAAGAGGATATATACCTTAAAAAAAAGTATTTTTTAAAAATTTGTACCACTGTTCTCTTTTTAAATCTTGAACAACATGCCTGATTTTCATCAACAAAGGCCACCTCTAAGGCATATTGTAACCCGAGTTACATTTTAAGATTATTAAAAAACCCAAATCAACGTCACTCTAAGTGAAAAACTAGGTTCCAGGTTCGTCTACTGGAGGTAGTGGCAAATTGCAAGACACATACAACTGGAGAGTGCAAAATCAATGAGGTGTATTTATATTTACAATATATACAAATTGTTTCACAGCTTTAAAGTCCAGTTCCTTAAACCAAGGAAGTCTCTGTCGGTGACGGAAGGGAAAAAACAAAAATAGTCATTTAGTTCCAGCTGTGAAGTGGTTGGTTGAATTTCCCTTCCGGTTTGGAGATGTTTCCTCAGATTATGGGTGACTTTCTGAATCCGCTATGGTTAGCTCGCCAGTCCGGTCAGTATACAAAAACCAGACAATTCTTAATGTGTCCCAGATCCTTCAGTTACTCCGAGCGGGGGTGGGATCTGGAACACACCTGGCCTGCGGAAACAGGCCCGACAATCAATGTACATGTACATGCATTTCTTAATAATTGAATCTGAGCCTACATAATTACATGCAATTTCAATCCAAATGTGTTTTTATGTAGGTGTGTAATCACAGGCTGGGAGGCTAGCGCTAGCATTCTAGCTCCTGAGCAACACTTACCAGTTCCTCTTTTGACAACCAGAGATCGTTTCAGCGTTCAGATGAGCGACCATATGTCTGTAATTTAACAGAGGTATACGATTGATGTATAATCGACATTCAAAAGCAAAACCGCTTTGGGAACAACACCCAAGCCTACCTGCACGTCAAAGTCCCACAGCGTCTGCTACCCAAGGTGCGATTTAGCAACAATATAAGCAGTGGCTGTCAATTTAGGACTGACGTGCAGCTGTCACATGACGTTAAACCCTCGCGAGAACAACCCTGCTCTCGCCCGGTTAGTGTCGAAAAAGTAAAACAAAGGAGGATTTTTTAAATAAAATTAGATTTAACAAAATAGAAAATAAAATAACTAAACTACATCTAATATAGAAAAATTATCCTGGTTACAATATCTAGCAAGAAGGCACCTCTAATAAGTTCTGAATAAATATTCATCCACTGTTTGGGTCTGTCAGTGGTTACCAGAGGTCATAGTTACGTCGGCACCTTGTGTATCTATTCCGGTCGTAATTATGTGCAAGGAAATGCAGAGAATAGCCTGTATTTGCCCTGAAACAATAAATGCCTTGTGAGTCAAAGTGTTTCTGTTGCTCATCTCAAAAGCCGACAGTGCGCCATATAATCCGGTGCGCCTTATATATGGACCAATATTGAGCCACAACAGGCAAGTACACCTCGCTGCAGCAAACAGAATGGGGCGGGGTCGGACAACTGTCAGTCTCATACCTTATATGGAAATGGTGGGGACGGACCACTGTCCGTCTCATACCTTATATGGAAATGGGACTATTTCATTCCGGAAATGAAGGGGGCGCTAGTGACACTATTTCCTGTACCGATCGTGTTATAATAATTATACTAATAATAACGTATTTTATTTGACAACGCCTTTTAAAACACCCAAGAACACTTTCAACATTAAAAATACAAATTAAATAGTAAAAAAATGGCTACAAAACGTGATATGTCACGTGGTATGTCTGTCACGTGGTAAGTCACTTTTTTATTTCCAAATCTTTATTAAATCTTTATTTAAAATTATATTAGTAACAAACAATCTAGAATAAGCAACAATAAGGAAACATTATGGAGATGTATTTATCTATCCTTACACCCAATCTATCTCAAACAAAAGTAATAAAACATGAATCAAATCAATATTTTGGAGACAAATGTACATTACATTAAGAGCACATTTATCCATCCATTAATTATCATGAATTATCCCTATAGTGGGGTCATGAGGGCTGCTGACCCTGGACAGATGGCCTGTCCGTCGCAGATTAAGAAAACAGATATAAACAAATGAAGTTCAAATAATATATTTTGATGTTGTGAATGGTACTCTTAAAATAAATAAGTTAAAATCTAAAATATAATAGCCTCTGGCTTATTAAATAAGAACTAGATGGAAAAGAGGTTTGGTCGGTAAAACATTTAGTCAACAATTTTGGCCAACTTAGTACGTCCATTCACAGCGCACTTTTGTTGTTTATTTGCCAAATATTTTTCTTATTATTCACATTGTGAATATAATTTACAAACAAACCAAAGGACTTTTGAACTTCTAACAAGTGAAGTTCAGAAAACTAGAATATTTTTGGTTGCAGGGACCTGGCTCAGCTATTATCATTGTTTACCATAATGTCTCATTGGAAACTTTTGCTATAAGGACTCCAGCTCAACCAGTAAACTGATTGGTGCCCCACTATTCCATTTAGAAATTCCATATCAATTCTATCAATTGCAATCGATTCATAAAATAAAGCCCTTAAATATCCAATTGTTGCAAAACCCAAAGAGATTAATTAAAACTTTAAATGTAGCTTCAATCTGGAAAGACTCACACAGAGAGAAAGTTTTAGAAAGTTTATTTGACAAGAAATAATCTTTGGGGCTCGGACCCCGGCAGTAGACACTGCGCTGGTAACTGCCAGAGAGAATGATCTTTTTTCTATATGAAAACCTTTTTGAATAAAGTCACTGGTTACATAAATTAAACCAGTGTGTAAATTCTAACTATAACTGTCTTCATCTCAGCTGCTCAGCCAATCACCTGATCATGTGTCTCCATCCCAGCCTAACGGCGCCGGGCTCATCTCCTCCACCCTTCATAAAGTCCGGCTTGATGTGTGCAACTGCTCCTCATCTGAGCTTCCATCACCTCCACCCCGACTACACCTTCGCTCTGCTCGTTTAATCTTGTTTGTAACCGAACAATATGTTTCTGTATGTGCTTGCTTTATTACAAAAAAACCCCAAGTTGATTCTGACTGTTAAAACATAAACAACTTAGCTGTATGTCAGGTTTGTAAAAAATTTTGTATTGATTCCAGTCATTGTTCAAAATGTATAGGAAACATTGCATTTACACATATAAAATATTGCAAGTTATTAGCTTTGCTTGCATTTAAAATTTTTAAAACAAGGTTATCCTATTGTTAAACAACGCTGTTACAATATATTTACAACTACTTTATTGGTTCTACTCTCTCCAACAAATTACAGCCACAAAGTAACTTTGTGTGGAAACGGCACCATTTCTATGAAAACTAAATAATGTAAATCAACTGAGCTACAACAAAAGGAACATTCAAAAATGTAAATAATATTGAAAGAACACATTATTAAAAAGGATGACTGCACAAGTCAAAAGGCAAATATTATTTAGCAGAAATGATTTAAAATGGCTTGTCACAAAAAAAACGAACAATGTGTGACAACTGAAATGTGTGAAAGACTGAGGAAAGCAACTAATATTCTCCTTGCATTCAGTATTGACAGTCAGTGCAGTGTCCAGGTCGGCCATCACAGTAGTAACCAGGGTACTCTCCTCGTCTTCCATCGCCGGTGAAGCCCACAGTCTTTATATTACCGGTGGCAGGAAAAACACGTTACAACCGCAAAAGGAATCCGGTTTTCTGCCTTGAATGTTTTTGAAAATTTTCCCCAGTTGATCTCACCTGTTAATGAAAAATCGTTTTCATGTAGTTGAAATCTAATTTCACATGTTTCAGATGAAAAAAGTCAAAGGTCCTTACCATCCAGCCAAGCAAAGTCAGTCTTCTTCCTGAAAACTGGCTCAGACTCAACGGCTTCAAAGAACTTGCAGGTCAATGCCAAGGTGAGGTAAGCTGAGTCTCCCTGCGCTGGTATCACCTCCTGGAGAACAGCTTCAAGAACATTCAGAGGCATCTGAAAATAACAAAAAAACAAACAAAATAAAAAATCACATTACACATTATGATCAGTAAAACAGTAGTTAATAATAACCATTTCACCAAATATTTTGTTACTCTTACTTGTGTAGTTTATTGCAGTTACTTACTAAAACTATATTGAAGTTGTGCTACTCATCATTAGAGTATCACATCTGGGTACTACACCCAACTATAATGGCTGCTGTTAGTTTATAAAATATATTAGACTTTCCAGAAATTTAACATTGGTGTACAAAACATATTTAAAAAAGATCAACCTTTAAAAATAAAAGAGAAACACTAGAAAACTGGTATGTAAAAAATATTTTATATTTTTCAAGTGTAGTTATACATACCGTTATGTTGAACCATAGCAGTTTGTGCTAAATGGTTCTGTAGCTTGTATTAGCAAAGGGAACAGCAATATTTATCGTTCATGTTGCAAATAGATACGTGGATCTGTATAATGAAAATAAAAAACAGTTTGAGCATAAAATACATTTCTCAATTATACATGTTATCTACTTTTCTATTTTTATCTAATGGTGGCCAGCGGGATAATAATTAGCTATGTTACATGCTAAAATTAGCCTTCCCCTGTATGAATTACGAATTTCACTAGTTCTTAATTATATTTTCAACCTAATCTAGAAAAGCGTATTGATTTACTATGTGAAAAAATTTAAGAAGGTAAAAATACCTTTTGTTGACTTTGTGAGTTTTGCATTGTTGATCGTGCGCCGAACACCAGTGGAAGAACCTCTCAAACTTCTTTCTTTCTTCTTCTGTTCCTCTTAACTCCGCGTCTTAAGGTATTTATACTAGTGATTATGAAAATAGCGCCCCCTTCATTTCCGGAATGCAATAGTCCCATTTCCAAATAAGGTATGGGACTGACGGAAAGGTCCGTCCCCGCCCCTTTCTGTTTGCTGCAGCGAGGTCCTTCTCCAACAGGTCTCGCAACTAAGGTAAGCAGCCGCCGACTTCATTTTCCCCCATAGAAGAAGAAACGGAGGAAAGCAGACGCCGACTTCGTTTTCCCCCGTAGAAGAAGAAACGGAGGAAAGCAGACGCCGACTTCATTTTCCCCCGTAGAAGAAGAAACGGGAAAAGCAGACGCAGACTTCATTTTCCCCGTAGAAGAAGAAACGGGGAAAGCAGATGCCGACTTCATTCTCACTGCTATGTTTCTTGGCAGCGTTCCTTCAGATGCACTGTGATATCTGGAAAACGTCTTCTGAATTTTGTGTTAAATGAGTATCTCAGCATTTCTAAGCTGCTCCAGAGCTAATAAGGCTGAAAATTGAACGCAGTGCTGAAAATTCACATATTGTCACTTTTTCAATTCTCTCGCCTAGAAAACGCTTTTTTGGTCTCTAACATTCAAAACTCATGAAACTCAAAATTTAGACTTGGTTCCAGCTTCAAACCACCAGAACTACTGCATCTCAGCATTTTTATGCTGTTCCAGAGCTAATAAGGCTGAAAATTGAGTGTAGTATTGAAATTTCACATATTGTCACTTTTTCACTTCTCTCGCCGAGAAAAGGCTTTTTTGGTCTCTAACATTCAAAACTCATGAAACTCAAAATTTAGACTTGGTTCCAGCTTCAAACAACCAGAACTACTGCATCTCAGCATTTCTAAGCTGCTCCAGAGCTAATAAGGCTGAAAATTGAACACAGTGCTGAAAATTCACATATTGTTACTTTTTCACTTCTCTCGCCGAGAAAACGCTTTTTTGGTCTCTAACATTCAAAACTCATGAAACTCAAAATTTGGCCTTTTTTCCAGCTTCAAACCACCAGAACTACTGCATCTCAGCATTTTTATGCTGTTCCAGAGCTAATAAGGCTGAAAATTGAGTGTAGTGCTGAAATTTCACATATTGTCACTTTTTCACTTCTCTCGCCGAGAAAACGCTTTTTTGGTCTCTAACATTCAAAACTCATGAAACTCAAAATTTAGACCTGGTTCCAGCTTCAAACAACCAGAACTACTGCATCTCAGCATTTTTATGCTGTTCCAGAGCTAATAAGGCTGAAAATTGAGTGTACTGCTGAAATTTCACATATTGTCACTTTTTCACTTCTCTCGCCGAGAAAACGCTTTTTTGGTCTCTAACATTCAAAACTCATGAAACTCAAAATTTAGACTTGGTTCCAGCTTCAAACCAGCAGAACTACTGCATCTCAGCATTTCTAAGCTGCTCCAGAGCTAATAAGGCTGAAAATTGAACACAGTGCTGAAAATTCACATATTGTTACTTTTTCACTTCTCTCGCCGAGAAAACGCTTTTTTGGTCTCTAACATTCAAAACTCATGAAACTCAAAATTTGGCCTTTTTTCCAGCTTCAAACCACCAGAACTACTGCATCTCAGCATTTTTATGCTGTTCCAGAGCTAATAAGGCTGAAAATTGAGTGTAGTGCTGAAATTTCACATATTGTCACTTTTTCACTTCTCTCGCCGAGAAAACGCTTTTTTGGTCTCTAACATTCAAAACTCATGAAACTCAAAATTTAGACCTGGTTCCAGCTTCAAACCACCAGAACTACTGCATCTCAGCATTTCTATGCTGTTCCAAAGCTTATAAGTCTGAAAATTGAACGCAGTGCTGAAAATTCACATATTGTCACTTTTTCACTTCTCTCGCTGAGATAAAGCGTTTTTGGTCTTTTACATTCAAAACTCATGAAGCTCAAAATTTAGACTTGGTTCCAGCTTCAAACCACCAGAACTACTGCATCTCAGCATTTCTATGCTGTTCCAAAGCTAATAAGGCTGAAAATTGAGCGTAGTGCTGAAAATTCACATATTGTCACTTTTTTATTTTTCTCGCCGAGAAAATGCTTTTTTGGTCTCTAACATTCAAAACTCATGAAACTCAAAATTTAGACTTGGTTCCAGCTTCAAACCACCAGAACTACTGCATCTCAGCATTTCTATGCTGTTCCAAAGGTAATAAGGCTGAAAATTGAGTGTAGTGCTGAAAAATCACATATTGTCACTTTTTCACTTCTCTCGCTGAGATAAAGCGTTTTTTGTCTTTTACATTCAAAACTCATGAAACTCAAAATTTAGACTTGGTTCCAGCTTCAAACCACCAGAACTACTGCATCTCAGCATTTCTATGCTGTTCCAAAGCTAATAAGGCTGAAAATTGAGTGTAGTGCTGAAAATTCACATATTGTCACTTTTTCACTTCTCTCGCTGAGATAAAGCGTTTTTGGTCTTTTACATTCAAAACTCATGAAACTCAAAATTTAGACTTGGTTCCAGCTTCAAACCACCAGAACTACTGCATCTCAGCATTTCTATGCTGTTCCAAAGCTAATAAGGCTGAAAATTGAACGCAGTGCTGAAAATTCAGATATTGTCACTTTTTCACTTCTCTCGCTGAGATAAAGCGTTTTTTGTCTTTTACATTAAAAACTCATGAAACTCAAAATTTAGACTTGGTTCCAGCTTCAAACCACCAGAACTACTGCATCTCAGCATTTCTATGCTGTTCCAAAGCTAATAAGGCTGAAAATTGAAGGCAGTGCTGAAAATTCATATATTGTCACTTTTTCACTTCTCTCGCTGTGAAAACGCTTTTTTGGTCTCTAACATTCAAAACTCATGAAACTCAAAATTTAGACCTGGTTCCAGCTTCAAACCACCAGAACTACTGCATCTCAGCATTTCTAAGCTGCTCCAGAGCTAATAAGGCTGAAAATTGAACGCAGTGCTGAAAATTCACATATTGTCACTTTTTCAATTCTCTCGCCGAGAAAACGCTTTTTTGGTCTCTAACATTCAAAACTCATGAAACTCAAAATTTAGACTTGGTTCCATCTTCAAACAACCAGAACTACTGCATCTCAGCATTTCTAAGCTGCTCCAAAGCTAATAAGGCTGAAAATTGAGTGTAGTGCTGAAAATTCACATATTGTCACTTTTTCACTTCTCTCGCCGAGAAAACGCTTTTTTGGTCGCTCACATTCAAAACTCATGAAACTCAAAATTTGGACTTCGTTCCAGCTTCAAACCACCAGAACTACTGCATCTCAGCATTTCTATGCTGTTCCAAAGCTAATAAGGCTGAAAATTGAGTGTAGTGCTGAAAATTCACATATTGTCACTTTTTCACTTCTGTCGCCGAGAAAACGCTTTTTTGGTCTCTAACATTCAAAACTCATGAAACTCAAAATTTAGACTTGGTTCCAGCTTCATACCACCAGAACTACTGCATCTCAGCATTTCTATGCTGTTCCAAAGCTAATAAGGCTGAAAATTGAACGCAGTGCTGAAAATTCACATATTGTCACTTTTTCACTTCTCTCGCCGGGAAAACGCTTTTTTGGTCTCTAACATTCAAAACTCATGACACTCAAAATTTAGACTTGGTTCCAGCTTCAAACCACCAGAACTACTGCATCTCAGCATTTTTATGCTGTTCCAGAGCTAATAGGCATAGCTGTACCTGGAAGCATGGCTTTCACATTTGGCGGATCAGGTGGATGCTGACGGGAAAGTGAATCGGCATTGGTATTACACCGCCCTGACCAAATCTTGATCTCAAAATCAAAAGAGGCTAGCTGAGCAGCCCACCTCTGTTCAGTGGCAGCCAATTTAGAAGTGGACAAATGGCTGAGAGGGTTGTTATCAGTGTATACAATACATTTGTTCCCCAATAAATACTCTCTAAACTTGTTAGTCATGGCCCACTTGAGGGCCAGAAACTCATGCTTCATGGAGCTGTAATTTGCCATGTTTCGCTCTGTGGGTCTCAAGCCTCGACTAGCGTAAGTAATCGGTCTCACCTTGCCTGCCTGCATTTGAGAGAGGACTGCTCCCAGGCCACCATGGCTGGGATCAACCTCCAAGATAAATGGTTGAGTGAAATCTGCTTAGGCAAACACTGGTGTTGTTGTTAGCTTAGCCTTCAAGATTTCAAAGCTCTTTTGAAATCTTGCTGCATGCTGTCCACAATCCTGATTGTGGACAGCATGCAGCAAGTCCACAATCAGGTTTCTTGCCGGTACCACCACACTGAGCCACAGCTTTATGCAATGGAGCTGCCAGTTTTGCAAAACCTTCCACAAAACGACGGTAATAACTGGCAAAGCCAAGGAATGACCGAAGTTCTGAGGCTTTAGTGGGAGTTGGCCAATTGGCTACAACTTCAGTTTTACTAGGATCTGTAGCAACCCCCTCACCAAAGATCACATGTCCTAAATAACGTACCTCTTTTTGAAAGAAGGAACATTTACTGAGCTTTGCTTTAAGCCCCTGTTGTTGAAGTCAACCCAGCACCACCTTCAAGCGCTCCAGATGTAGATCCACACTTGAAGAGAAGACAACGATGTCATCAAGATATAACAAGACAGACTCGGAACTGTTGATCCCCAAAGATCCGCTGCATTAGCCGCTGGAATGTGCTAGGCGCATTACAGAGCCCAAAAGGCATTTGGTTCCATTCAAAAAGCCGAAAGGGGGTACAAAAGGCAGTTTTTGGACGATCTGCCTCCACAACTGGAACCTGATTATATCCGCTAGCTAGATCGAGGGTAGAAAACCAGCATGCGCCAGACAAGGCAACCAACGACTCTTCTATTCGTGGAAGAGGAAAAGAATCTTTTCGAGTCTTGCCATTTAGTCCTCTATAGTCAACACACATACGAATACTCCCATCTTTCTTTCTAACTAAGACTATGGGAGATGCATACGGGCTGCTACTCTCTCTAATGATCTGTGAAGCAAGTAATTGGTTGATATGGTCCTTCAGCCCCTCATAATCAGAAGGGGGAATACGCCTATAGCGTTGTTTAACTGGAACATAGTCAACCAGAGGAATGTCATGAGCTATCAGACTGGTACAGCCGAGGTCGCCATCGTAAGATGAAAAAACTGGCATGTACTGATTGAGCAATGATCTCACCTGACCTTGTTCTTCCACAGACAATGAGGACAAATCCAAGTTCTCCACCTGCTGTTGCAGACTGAAGTTGTCTGGCACACCATAGTAGCTACTTTTGCTGGGACTTCAGTAATTCCTGCAGGGAGACTAACAACATTGACAACATTTAGTGTGCCAATAACAGTGCGGGGGTATACCACCACCTCAGTCGAACCAACATTAATAATGGGCACATACGCTGTACCCTTGATTACCTGGACCAAGGCAGGGGAAGCAAGCAAACCAGAAGGCAATCCGGACTCTAGAGGCTCAAACAAAATGGTAGAGCCAGAGTACACATCAGAACATGTGGCAGCCACAATTTTCATGACTCCACCAGGAATCCGACAGCCCTTTTTACCCCTGACCTTAATCCTTCCAGGACTACTCCGAGGCTCTCGTGAGTCGGCAGACTGGCACTGCTGCAGTGCCTGCATGACTGACTGAGGGGTCTCAGAAACACCAGACACAGAAGACCAAGCTACACCATGCAGCCCAAACAGTTCTTGATAACACTTCCTGATCACATTCATCCCCAAAACACCTGGGACTTTAGCTGGGACCTCATCACAAGGGTCCTGCACAACCAAAACACCACAGTGGGGAATCAATTTGCCACAGAGGTGTACATCAAGTTCCAAATAGCCAATATAAGGAATCTTAAGACCATTGGCAGCTCTAAGCTCACGACTGGAGGCGCTCCAAACCCCAAGACTCCATATGCTGACAAAACAACCATGGACACCATCGAACCAGTATCCACCAAACATGTGACTGTCACTCCACCCATGATTAAATCTGCATGAGAGCAAACTGAAATCACTTTAGAAGCACCCAAACTTCCAAGAGTGACTAGTGAGCCAGTAGCATTCCCACCCAAACTGTGGCTCTGCAATTTGGTGGGAATTAGTTTTCTGCCCCTTCAGAATCCCTGAAGGTGTGAAAATGACCTCAGCAAAGTATTAGGACTTTCTGACTGATCACTTTCTTTCATGGTTCAAAAAGAAGAGCCGTACCTTCCGTAGCAAAATCATCTTCATGCATAAAAATCCACCATCTCATGCTGCAAGGAATACCACTGTGTCATTAGCTGCTATAGGCATAAAAGGGGAGAAACTCATGGTATGGTCACCATCCTCCTCTGACCTCTGACCTCAACCCTATTGAGAACCTTTGGAGTTTCCTCCAGCAGAAGATCTGAGGGTGGAATGCAGTTCATATCAAAACAGCAGCTCTGGGAAGGTTTTCTGACATCCTGCAAAGAAATTCAAGCTGAAACTTTCCACAAACTCACAAGTTCAATGGATGAAAGAATTGTGCAGGTGATATCAAAGAAGGGATCCTATGTTAACATGTAACTCGGTCTGTTAAGATGTTTATGATTGAAATAGCTTTTGATTTTAGTACAGTACATGTGACCACTTAGTGCTGCACATTCAAAGAATGATCGTTTGCAGTTCTTTATAATCCATAAAATGTTTAGAAAATTTGCTGTGCATAATAATTTGGAACAGTGCATTTTGAGTTTTTTATTTTTGAAAAAAATACTGTTCTCTTTGGGAGCTTTGTTCAGTAAAATTTGTACTGTAATAGTTCATGACTTGAAAATTATACTGACCATCATTTGCATCGACCATTTAGGAAAATCTGAGAAAATATCACTTGCATAATAATTTGGAACATGGTGTAAAAAGAAGAACCTCCTTTCAAAAGTGAAGCATGGTGGTGGAAATGTGAAAGTCTGGGCCTGCTTTTCTGCCTCCTGACCTGGACGAAGGTCAGGAGGCCCCATATTATCCAGGGAACCATCAATTCCCAGGACTTTCAACAAATTCTTGACCAGAATCTCCTGCCATCAGTCAGGGAGTTGAAGCTGGAATGGAAAAGGATTATGCAACAAAACAACCCAAAGCATTCCAGCAAAAGTAAAAAAGAATGATTTACAAGAAAGAAGATTCACACTCTGGATTGGCCCAAAGTCTGGATCTCAATCCCATTGAAATGCTGTGGCAAGATCTGAAACGGGCAGATTTTCTGTTTTTGACAGAAAAAATACTTTTGTTGAATAAATGATGAAAATATGTATCTTTTTTCTTTGTGTCCCTTATTTGGAAGGTCTGCTTTACAATTTGAGATTTGGATGTTCATTTCACATGATGATTTTTCTTTAGAAAAACAATGACCATGTTTGGATGGTGCACAAACTTTCAACCAACACTGTACTACAGAATTAAACTCCTCAAGATCAAGAGTTTTTTTGCAGCTGCAATAACTCAAAAGCACAAGTCTGATTCACAGCCATGTTAATGTCAGCCATGGTGTGAGGATGTGACTGTATCTGAGATGCTACAAAAACATCATGTTATCTCTGAATGAGCCAGAATGTGTTGAATATGTCTCAACAAGATCAGAAATTTTTTCCATTTCCTACCACATCGAGGCATCCTCAACACAATCACATTTAAAAGTTGAAGATGACATTAAAGATGCTCAAGATAGAAAGACTAAACTTTACCAAAACAAGGTCAAGTTCTGGTTAACCTTATTAACCAAAACAAGGTTAACCAAGTTGGTTAAGACCTTGAAAACAACTGAAACTACAGACAACACAGAATAAAGCAGGTTTAATCTGCTAAGCAGAATGTGGTGTGACTGTTCTACCTGGAAGTAAAATCTACAGGCACCTGTGACTGTCTTTTATATCTTTGTAAAAAACATGCTTTAATTTCAGAAAACCAAATCCTTTATTATTCTTTTTATTTTAGAACAGTGGCCTACAAAAGATAAACCTCCTTGTCAGTCATTATCGCACAGTTTATATAATTAAAATATCCTTATGGTAAATCCAAGCTGAGGTAAAATACAAATGAAAATTGCTGTGTTGTTTTGAAGCAGAACGTTAAGACGAGTTGTTCCAGGTCGATGAAAAAACATCCGATTCATTTCTAAAAACATTTAGCCTTGTTTGGCCAAATAAACATTCCTCGAGTCGAGTTTTTCTTCCTCATTATCAGGAGGACAGACATTTTGTAAAAGAATAAATAAAGAAAGCATTATGTTCATTCTGTTCTGTCCAGACGTAGTTAAATGTAACTACGTCTAGAGGCGGGGAATCTTAAGGCCCTGTAAAGATCATTCCTCTCTGAAGAGAAATAGTTGACTGTTAGCTGCACCACAGCCCTCTGATAGAGCACCAACATATATATAGCAAGTCAGGTAGAGAGGAACAGAGTCAGCGGCTTCATGTATTTCTGTCCAGCTGGATGAGTTTCTCCAGATTCCTCAGATCCTACACCGCCTGCTGTCTGTTCTGGGTTGGGTCTGTCTCCTCCGCCTCCCCTCCTCTCTGCTGGTTCCAGTCCCTGAGGCCATCTGGAAGGCTCGTGTCTTCCTCGAAGCTCCCTGTCCCTTCCACAAACTCCTCGTAGGTTGACTTCTCCTGGAATGGCCGAGGACCCAACAGCTCCACCATGTCTGCTTTGTCTAGCACTTCCTTCTCAAGCAAACGCTTCCCCACCTGAGGATGACACCAAGGATAAACATAAAATTGCTCAATTCAATAAATAACACTGACCCACCTGTGGGAATCCAGAAATTTCAGCATGACAACAAAGACAACCTCTGTAAATCTCTGTATCAGTCCTACCCACAAACACTGAGTAGCCAACTATCACATAACCTGGCAGGTCTAATCACAGACAGCACTGAATACAAACAGGAGATGGGAACATTTACACCCAGTGGTTCAGCCTCACTTAGAGCTGTTCACTAAGATATATTCAAAATCAATATTCAGTTAAGAACAAACTAACACTCTTTCTAAGCATTGGAACCCCTTTGGTGGAAAAATTCTAAACCTTTCCAACAACATCTTTAAACAGCTGGTATTTATGTCAGGGTTTCCCCCAGTGTATTATAAGCCTGGCAACCCACCAGGCTTTACTCTCCCTCACAGAGCACCTGTCTGAACCTGCCCCAATCGACTCCTCCAGATTAGCAGCAGCAGCAATTAAACACCTGCTGGAATTTTGCTTTTGTAAAGCTCATCTTATGAACTACCTGTCAGTCAAATATTCATAACATTTGTAAAAAGAATCATGCAGCTTTATTGTGACAACGTGATGAAGGTTCAATATCAGCAAGAGTATCAGCTTCTGAAAGAGACAAAGGCCCAATTTCAAGGTGTCAAATTTCTTCTAAGTTACGTTTGATACATACAGTATTTGTTTAACAACCAAAGTTAACACAGTAACTTGACAGCTATAATATGAAACTATATCCCTACCTCTTTAAACGTAGGGAACAATACTGACTCCCTCCTGTTCCCTGTGCCACCTGATAAACATCTCACCTAAAATGTCTCACCTTGTCCACTTGCTCCTTCTTGTCGGTGATCAGCTGCAGGGTGCGCTCATATGCTCGATCCACAAGTCCTCTGACCTCCTCATCAATGAGCTCAGCTGTCGCCTCGCTGTAAGGCTTCTCTAGAACCATCTCACCCTGCCGGGGCAGGTCAAACGACACCTGCCCCACCTTGTCACTCATCCCAAACTGCACCACCTGAACATCAGCAAACAGAGAGAAGTGTCACAACTCAACATAGAGTCCCCCTTCCTCCATATTACTTGGAACCAGCAAGGGTGTGTGTGTGTACCTGCGCATAGGCCGACTGTGTGACCTTCTTCAAATCATCCTGAGCTCCTGTGGTTATCCGTCCAAAGAAGACCTGCTCTGCCACTCGCCCTCCCAGCATCATGCACATCCTGTCAAACAGCTGCTCTTTGGTGTAGAGGTACTGCTCTCTGGGCAGGTACTGAGCGTAACCCAAACCCTTCCCCCGTGGAATGATGGACACCTGAAAACAAGGCAAGGCTCTTTAAATACATTGCAGTAGCAACAACTGTCCGGTTACATGAGGCACTATCAATTGTTTTGTCTTGGAATATTGTGAATATCCTCTATCCACACACAGACCTACAACACAAAACATGTGTTCAACACCAACATTTGCAAAACTACACTAGGGATTCATGACAATCCTCTGTGCAAAGTAAAAGCTTTTAATGTGAATTTGGGCCTTTGAATTTGGATATATCTGCTCCACCAGGGAAAAACTAAACACCCTCTCACCCCAGATATCTTTGCCACTTGGGTGTAAGCATGCTAAAACCTCCAGCTCTACTTGATAGAGAGAACAAACAAATTCCTCCTTCCTTGGTTCTGTTCCTGAATTACGAGTGTCCAACTGTTGCTGTCCAGAAGGCCACTGCATGCTTTCATATTTCCAAATATAAAACTTGATATGACTACTAAAAACCATTAGCTGATGATCAGGTGCAGCCATTTCCAGCAGTATACCACTCGAAGACAATACCTTGGTTGCCAGACCATCTGAGCTGCAACTGGACTTGCAAAACAGAAACTTGGTCAATCTCTTTAAAGAGCATAACAAGGACCAATACCAGCTCCTGTTTTTAGCACTTTTTAGCATGAAATTAAGATTTGGGGTGGTTTATGTTTACTCCTGTCCGTTTATTTGGACGCTAATAGTTTTAAGAGTTCTTCTGTAACCCATACAAATAAATCTTACTCTGTTATGAACCAGGACCAGCAGAGATTTAAAAATACAATTCTTTCTAAGACCCAGTGTTCTGTGTACATGTGTGTTGAAACACCAAAGCATACTGTCTTATATGCAGCAAGTGGTCCATCAGATTTTCTGTTAGTTACTTTATAGAAGTAGACTGATTGGTAAACAGGCTGAATTTATCCAATACCTTTCTAGCTATAGCGTTCATTTTAAGTGCTTTCCAGCATGACTACACAGAGAAACTGATTTTCTAATGACTAGATGAACAGCATCACTCTTGCATTGCTGGATGATGATTCTGATGGTTTAATATTGCCAATATTAAATTGGCATCAGAATCATCATCCAGCAATGCAAGAGTGAAGTCGATTTTGTTGCCATGATGTGACTGTGCCGTGTTCAGTCTCCATACTTTGAGCAGCGGGTCAGCGTGCTGCAGAAACCAGCCCACGATGGCATGGCCGGCTTCATGATATGCTACCGTCTTCTTCTCTGTCGGCTGCAGGACCTGAGTCTTCTTCTCCAGGCCTGAACACAGACAGATAATGTGAAACATGAATATAACATATACTGTATAGTAAATGTTCTTTTCAGTCCATCTGTTAGCTGTTTCTATTTTACATCATAAAAGACATAAAAGACAAGGTTTTCACCGGCAATGTGAAAAAAAGCTAGCAACGCAGCTAAAGTTGGTGACTGACCTCCGATGACACGGTCGATCGCCTGCTCAAAGTGCTTTGGGTTGACGGCGGGGCTCAGGTGCCTGGCAGCTATCAGTGCTGCTTCATTGCACACATTAGCAATGTCAGCACCTGATTCATTGACAAAAAAATACAAACCAGCATCTTAGTCTGGATTGAATATATCAATCTATTTGTCAATAATGTTGACTAGTGCAATTTCTATACATTAGTCTTTGATCAACATTTAGAGATTTACTTCACAGCTATTGCAAAGTAGTTCAATTTCATCTGTAATGAAAAAGCTTAAGAACATTAAATCAAAGCTTCACATAAATCAAGTAGATGTTACACACCAGTGAATCCTGGTGTGGCAGCTGCCATTTTCCTTGCTAGAGCATCCTTATCCAGACTGGGATCCAGTTTGATTGGTCGCAGGTGAACTTTGAAGATGGAAGCCCTGCCTTTGATGTCTGGAGGACCTGAGAGGAGGAGGGAAAAAACCATCAGTGATGTGCATCAAGTATTTGTACATGAACACTCTGATCTTCCAACACATGTCCTCTGAGGCAGACAATCTGATGACCACCTTGAATATTTTCAGTGATCTGGTTTGACAAGTCAACTTTCCATAAAAGCCTGATGTTTAACCAGATTTCCACACAAACTGTGAGCTGCAGTAAACATAAAGACTGAGTGTACCGATGAAAATCTGTCTGTCAAAGCGTCCTGGTCTCATCAGAGCGGGGTCCAGGATGTCCGGTCTATTGGTTCCAGCGAGGACCACTACATTAGTAGCTGTGTTAAAACCTGAGAAACAAAATAACAAAATTTTAAAACAGAGAAATAAAAATGCAGCAGGCTCTAAAGCAGAATGTGGCTGTACCGTCCATCTCCACCAGCAGCTGGTTTAACGTGTTCTCCTGTTCACTCTGTCCCCCAAAGTTTCCTCCTCCTCTCTTTCTCCCCACAGCATCAATCTCATCAATGAAGAGGATGCATGGTGCATTTTTTCTCGCCATGGCAAACATGTCCCTCACCTTCACAGAAGCAGTGTTAGTTCAACTCTCATTTCCTGAGAAGCATTAAAATGGACAGCAACAGGGCCTGTTCCACTCACCCTGGCTGGACCGACCCCGACAAACATCTCCAGGAACTCGGAGCCATTGACTGTGATGAAGGGGACATTGGCCTCTCCTGCTGTGGCTTTGGCCAGCAGAGTCTTTCCCGTGCCAGGCGGTCCAGACAGAACTGCACCCTGCGAAAACACACTCATCAACTGACTGTTAGCCACCAAAAGAACGAGGACAGGGGACTTCCCCTCTGACAATCCTGGATTCTCTCACCTTGGGGATCTTGGCTCCCAGGTCCTGGTACTGCTGTGGGTTTTTCAGGAAGTTCACAAACTCCAGGATCTCCAGCTTTGCTTCCTCACAGCCAGCCACATCCTTGAACTTGACATCTATGTTGTCCTTCATCATCTTGGCTGTCGACTCACTCATGCTAAAGGGACTCCTTCCTCCACCAACGCCTCCTCCCATTGGTCCACGCCGGAGTGTGAACAGCAGAAAGCCAATCAGCAACAGAGTAGGGATCATGCTCATCAAGAAGGAGCTGTAAGTATGTAAGAAAAAAAAATCAACTGAAATATATTGTAACATTTCTATGCAGCAATATGAAATCCAGGAATACTATTGTTCAAGTGACTAAAACATTCAGAGATGTTACAGAAACGTCAACAGACCTGTTTATTGCTCAGCTGATTCACCAATACGCATAATATAAAGCAACTTTGTTGTTCATAAGTTGGTGGCTTTGCAACCAATTCATGAACTCATCTTACACAAAAAGAACATAATGAACAAGTTTTCTCTATATTTTTGCATGTGGATGGAATGGGACAAATCTTGAATTTACTTTCACAGTAAGCTGTTCCAACCTTTATGATGACCATCAGCGCTGATGTACAGAGTAGGGCTGGGCGATAAATTAATACAATTTATGTATCGATTTGATATGTATTTTATAAATTTACAATTTATCAAATTGAAGATTTAAATTTTGGAAAATCTGGAATTTACTTTTTTTTCACCGATGCACTTCCTGTGTCTCCATAGCGATGTTAACTCACCAAGAACAACCATCTTGTTTGACAAGCGTGTCTTACAACTTATATTTATTTTGATTTGAAATTTAGGTCAACTCATGGAAGGAATAACTTAAATAAAATCCAGTTTTTAAAGACATTTTCAGGTGGACATGCTGATATGAAGCATTACCTCTGCAGCCCAGTATGCTTCAAACTTAATGAATCATCTTTTTTTTTAATATTGACCAAATAAATTGTGATTCTAATTTTTTCCTCCGTAGTGAAGATCAAACAATGTTCTTTGGGTGTTGAAGGATTAAACTCACCCGTCACTCTCAGAGCTGTAGATGACAGCGGCCCGGTGTGACGGCTCCAGGCCCAGTTCCATGTGTGCAGCCTCAAGATTCCTCTCGAATGTATCAACGCTGCCGATGTTGAACCACACATAACTCTGAGGAACAGAGAAAGGACTGAATGTAACAGTCTGAAACAGAAGCAGGTTAACTAGAGGATGGCTATTCAATGCTAAATCAAAGGGATTGATGAGAACTGTTTTGATGTATTTTTTTGCTGTGTTGCAACAACCATTAATAGACCTTAACATCCCCTCACCCCCTCAGCATCGGCTCCTGGTACCAGGATGACTCTGACGAACTGTTTGTTAACCACCTCCAACCGCTCCACCAGGCCTCTGCCCAGGTAGCGGTGCACAAAGTCCTTCCAGCTGATCTCTCGGCCCGTGTCTCGGAAGTAGAAGTAGAACAGCGCCGAGCTGACTCCAGCAACAGTGAGCATCATGTAGCGGAAATCCTTCTCATCCCAGGGGAAGTCGCCCTGAAAACAGACACATAACAGACCAAATAAAGATGATCTGAGGCCGTTACAGGTACCGGGCAACAATAAAACAACCCACAAGACACACATCATTTGACATCTTAGTTTTCTCACTAGATTCCAAAGCAAAACTTATTTTTTTCAAGATGCAGAAGGGAAGACTTGTACAGGTCATCTGTAGAATATGACCCTCAAGACCCAACAGGGAGATACTCTGAGAAACTCTGCAATGTTCTGCTCCAAAACTCAGCAGTGTGCTCATTTTTATAATTTTCTGCATTTTAGCAAAAGGATAGAACCATCTGTTCCATCCTTTATAAGCTATTTGTAAAGCTTACAAATATTATAATTTTACTGTTGGATCTTCATGGCTTTTTTTCCCCTGACAAACCTTCTGCATCCGACTCCACCAGTCTTTCCCTCCACCTCCTTTCTTTCCTCCTCCTGGTCGTCCTCCCCCGCCTCCTGCTGGTGCTCCTTCTTTTCCATCTGAAATGCAGACAAGAAGATTTATTGCACCACCAAGAGGCACTTCTTTCCATGATGATGATTGGCAATACTAAAATATAAGAGCCTACAAATATTTCACTGCAAACACTCCTTTGTGTTATAATATAGCATAGACTGATTTTGCAATAAAATATATATTTTATTGAAATCATTTAAATGAGCTGCAACTGCAAAATGTGCAATATACAGGCCTGTTTGAACAGGAAAACATGTAAAAGTCACACGTAGCGGTGACTTTTACTGCTACGAGTGAAAAGACAACCTGAACATCCTGTCAGCTGATTAAACTAGCAGTGTTACATAGTGGCCTTTTACAGCACAATTAAGTAACTATGTTAAATTTAGTTGTTATAAGAATGCTCCATGTGTCAAATATGACTTAAGAGAAATTTTACTTTGTAATTCAACACCTTGAAATTGGGCCTCTGTCTCTTTAAGAAACTTTGACTCTTTCTGTAACTCCGCCTTCAGGAAGTCTCCACAACATGGCTCCTCTATTAACCCTTTAACAACATTTTTTTTAGTTTTGCTCTGAGAAGTAGCTCCTATAATGAGCTCAGCAGATTAGTTGTTCTACCAGGTGTTTGCTAATTGCTGCTGGCTAGTCTGAAGGAGTGAAATGGTTGCCATGGGACATTAAAGGATCATCAAAAAGATCAAACATGCATGAAAGGATCAAGGCAACACTCCAGGTATGTTTTTGATGAAGGAATAACATAACATATAACACACAAAAAAGTCAATTTTACATAATAATGCCCCTTTAAAGGAAACTGATGAGCAATCTGCTCCAGGTTTGTTTCAGTAATTTACCGTATTTTCCGCACTATAAGTGCACCTAAAAACCTTCAATTTTCTCAAAAGTCAACAGTGCGCCTTATACATGGACCAATTTTGATCCAAAACAGTTCTCGCAACTACGGTAAGCAGCCGCTGACTTCATTTAGCCCCGTAGAAGAAGCGCGTTGAGTTATTGATATATTGTTATTGCTTCGCACTATTTAGAGTGTTACTATATTGTGATTGCACTAACATTTGATTTACCGTAACAGTATCAGACTGTTTTTTACGTGTTTATTGAATCGAGGAAAAGTTCCTCTCCACTATGTGATATAAATGTTGCACTACATGTTATACCTTGCTGTTGTTAAAAGCTAAACTGTGTCACGAAAATACCACGTCACTGACTTTACCTTGGGGAAAATAATAAAACAGCTGTTTATTCATTTTGGGCGTGAACGGAGTTGTCAGAACGCTGGTTTGTAATCTATTAATAAAGTTTGACTGACCAATCTGACTGTTTTGTTGACATTCTCTTTAGCGCAGCTCCATCTAATGGATGCATAACGTAACCCCAGCCCCTACTGTAGCGTCTATTCCATGCGCCTTATAATGTGGTGCGCCTTATAGTGCGGAAAATACGGTATTTGACAAGGACCACATATAGGAGTATCGGTAAAAAATATATATTTATGAAAAGATGCTGGTAACAGGCTTTAGCTCTGGAGCTAATTTCCATCTGCAGGTCTAGTTTTGTGTTCTTTACATAAAAAACATAAAACTATGAAATTTATGCTATTTACAGAAAGTGTTTTTATAAATATCAATAAAAGACAATTAAAACATAAAAACCTGTTACCTTATACCCATCCCACACCCTTCTGACACCATTTAATCTTTTTTCTAATTGTTTATTACTGCATATAACAGTAATAAAAAAGCTTTACAAAAAGTTTCAAATAAAAATCAAAAGAAATTGTCTTTTAATTCGAGCAGATGATCATATCCAGCAGCTCTCACCTTTTGGCTCGGTGGAATAGACGAATCGCTTAGCTAACCAGGTTCTTTGACGAGACAGGAAATTAGCTTGACTTTGACTGAAAAAACTACAGTCCTGAAAAAAAGACAACGTCAGAACACATCAGTTATAAAACTCTACCAACAGGAACCACACAGACTTTGATAGAAGCACCTCAAGAGTTTACACAGTAGGAGGAAAGAATATATTTGTTTTGGTCAGGATAGTGCTTTGATTACAGCACTAATCTGCTCTGTCATTGTTTTAATAACCTTCAGAGACCATTATTCTAATTTAGAATTGCTTAAATGTTTTCATCCAGGTATTCATCCAAAATAAGTTAGAATAAGTTCTGGACTGCAGAGGCAAAGCTGAGTCTAAAATATTGTTTGCTGTTCTCCCAGAACTATTCTTTGATAGAGTCTAATAACCCTTAATGCCACTGATCAGCGGAGAAGCAAAATGGACGTTACGTATATTTAGCGAGTTTTGCTCTATAGTGTGATTAATTCACCTTTCTGGTGTTAACCTGTTTTAATTGTTAACAGGACAGAAACTCAGCCATCCTTGTTTTTTATTTCTTTGTTGATTTTTTTTTATAAAGACTAAACTTTTAACCCTTCTGTGACAGCTTCTCCGTGATACAGGGTCTATCTATAAAGCGGTTTACATCAACTACTTTATTTTATTTATATAGCGACAAATAAAACTGTCAAACAAATGTGATCTCAGTGCACTTTATAAAAGAAAGCATCTAATTTATATACAGAACACAGACAAACAGTCTCAAAGTCAGATATATTATTTGATTCTAGTAATTAAACAATGCGGTCAAGTTCAGTTTATTATTGAGTTGGTCCTTTTCTTATTAGTGACCATTTGTTTCACAGCATGAGACTGCATCTCTGAGTGGCTGATGTAATGCTTCCACCATGGTTCAATATTAATCACAGCTAACTTCGCGTCCTCAAAAACTACATTTAGTTGATATTTTTAGCAGGACCCCATGAATGGTGGTCTGATAGCTAAAAAGTTATAGAATCTACATATTTGTGTTTTCACAATACAACTGACGTTTCTCAATTGTATTGACTTCTTTAGACCGCTAGTCTAAAGAAGCGGTTACATGTTTTTCAGTCATCTGAAGTCATCTCGGTGGTTTCCAGGCAGCCAACAATTGCCTCTAATAAGCTAAAGTGCCTGAAGTTGGTCCACATGGGAGGGCGAGCTCACAAAGGTGTAGTGTTTTTATTTTTACAGCAAAAATGTACAAAAAAAACTGTGTTTAATGTCATCTCTAATTATTATAATGCAACCCGCTTCACGTTGCATTATAATGCAACGTGATGCATTACGTAATGCATTATAATACATTCTATGTATGTACATTCTATGTATGTTAGATTTTAAACTCCAACTACTTAAAGGTTGTCTCGGTTTGGTAAATAGCCCTGTAGTCTAGTGCAGAATATGAAGATGCTAATCAGATGTCAACTTCAGCCTCATTTTAAAACCTTTGCTCAAAACCTGAAACAGCAATATCCAGAACAAAGCATCAGTTCTGATATAATAATTGAGTAGATATGAAAACGAAATCTTAACTGGTTGATTCAACACGTGAAGTGAAACTTGAGCTTAAAAAAAATACAGCGGAGAACAAGATACAAATGATTTTAGATAATCTGCTAAATCTGGCCTCATGTTCAATTTATTAATGTTGTTGTTACGCAATATTATGTTTCGATTAAGCCGTATTACAGTAAAATGTGTCCATTTAACTCCTGAAGTGTCCCTGAAGGGGTCACAGTGGTGTTTACAGCAGAGAATGAGAAACAGTCAGCAGTTACCTACCCGAACCGCGAGGCTTCCTGAACCCAGTGTGCGACCTCGGGCTCCTCCGGCCCGACAAAGAGGCAAAACAGCCGCCGAGAGAAGTCTCAGCATCTGAGACATCCTCTCTGTGGCCCCAGAAAACTTTCTAGCTTTTAGAAATTACAGTATTCTGTTTTGCTACGTCACCTCCAACACTCTAACGCCAACATGTTGTGCTTACAAGTGACGTTTTTGGTAAGAAATGTCAACGGGAGGATGATCGAAGCCCAATAAAGACTTTCTCTTTCAATGCCTGTGAAAAAATGTTTGCAATCGGTAACATAGTATCAAATAATATGCATATTTTCATCTAAATTATATATAAACTGAAGAGTTTTACAAGAAAAATTAATAACGTCTACAGATTAATATATTTTAAGCTGGTTTTATGTATTTATTATCGCTTTATTACATTCGGGCAGAAATAAAAGGCAGCCATGGGTCCTCACACTTGCCCGTCTGTCTGATTGGCTAAGCAGACCAAACACAAAGTAAAACTATAAATATTTGTATCTCACACGCAATACATGCGTAACTGTAGTGTTTCGTTTTGTACATGAGACATTAACATGAGACTTTTGTAAAATAATTCCTCCCCTGTAGAGCATGAGACAATAATTTTGTCTTTTTTCATATAAACTATTTTAAAAAAAAAAAGTTGTAATAAGACAAGAGTCATGAGGAGAGTAATGGGCAACTGTTTTCACCGTTGACTTCATCCTCATGACTAAGCTGAGGTTGGTTTTCAATTCTAGCTTCCGATTCGGGAAAAGGCGAGTCCACCTAATTTTTCACTGCCTTCAGCATCTTTAATCGACTCTAGTTTAAAAACTACAACATCTAGGTGTTGTAGTTTCAAACCTGGACTGGAATATTCTGCTCCAATAGCAGAATATTTAAAACCATGTTTGTGATTTGTGAAACTTTAATCTGATTTGTGAAACTTCAATAAAGGTTGATTTTACCACATTTTTGCATTAGGATCATACTAAAACTGCTCCAGCTCCAAAACTACAAGACCTAGACACTTCAAACCTGCACTGGATTATTCTGCTCTAGTAGCAGAATATTTATAACCATGTTTGGGATTTGTGAAACCTTTTTCTGATTTGTGAAACTTCAATAAAGGTTGCTTTCATAACTTTCTTTGAATCTCTGTCATAGTACAACGGCTCCAATTCCAGAACTACAACACCTAGACACTTAAAACCTAGACTAAATTATTCTCAACTAATAGCAGAATATTTAGAACCATGTTTGTGATTTGTGAAACCTTTTTCTGATTTGTGAAACTTCAAGACTTTTTTCGTATCTCTGTCATAGTAGAACTGCTCCAATTCCGAAGCTACAACTCCTAGACACTTCGAACCTGGACTGGATTATTTTCAACGATTAGCAGAATATTTAGAACCATGTTTGTGATTTGTGAAACCTTTTTACTGATTTGTGAAACTTCAATAAAGGTTGATTTTACCACTTTGTTGCATCTGGATCACACTAGAACTGCTCCAATTCCAAAACTACAACACCTAGACTCTTCAAACCTAGACCAAATTCTTCTCAACTAATACCAGAATATTTAGAACCATGTTTGTGATTTGTGAAACCTTTGTCTGATTTGTGAAACCTAAATAAAGGTTGATTTTACCACATTTTTGCATATACTCCAGTTCCTAAAATACAACTCATAGGCTCTTCAAACTTAGACTAGATTATTCTGCTCTAATAGCAGAATATTTTAATCCATATTTGGTATTTGTGAAACTTTTTTCAGATTTGTGAAACTTCAAGACTTTTTTTTGTATCTCTGTCATAGTAGAACTGCTCCAGCTCCAAGACTACAACACCTAGACACTTCAATCCTGATCTGAATTATTCTCTACTAATAGCAGAATATTTAAAAGCATGTTTGGGATTTGTGAAACCTTTTTCTGATTTGTGAAACTTCACTTCACTTAACAGACTGCTGCAGAAGATCTTTCCTTCCAACAGCCATCACCATCTACAATAACTCTTTGAAAAGTTACACCAACATTTAATTTCCCATTGGGATTAATAAAGTGGTTCTGAATTAGAATTGAATTTGAAAAAAACCCTGCATGGAACAAATATGGATAGTAATCTAAACTTTAGTGAAGTTTCACAAATCACGTAAAGGTTTCACAAATCCCAAACATGGATTAAAATATTCTGCTATTAAAGCAGAATAATTTAGTCTAGGTTTGAAGAGTCTAGGTATTGTAGTTTTGGAATTGGAGCAGTTATACTATGACAGAGATCCAAAAAAAGTGGTAAAATCGCCTTTCACAAATAAGTTTCACAAATAAGAAAAAGATTTCACAAATCACAAACATGGTTTTAAATATTCTGCTATTATTTGAGAATAATTTAGTCTAGGTTTGAAGAGTGTAGGTGTTGTAGTTTTGGAATTGGAGGAATTCTAGTGTGATCCAGATGCAAAAAAGTGGTAAAATCAATCTTTATTGAAGTTTCACAAATCACAAACATGCTTCTAAATATTATGCTGTTAGTTGAAAATAATCGAGTGCAGGTTTGAAATGTCTAGATGTTGCAGTTTTGGAATTGGAGCAGTTCTAGTGCGATCCTGATGCAAAAAAGTGGTAAAAATCAATCTTTATTGAAGTTTCACAAATCAGAAAAAAGTTTCGCAAATCACAAACATGCTTCTAAATATTCTGCTGCTAGTTGAAAATAATCCAGTCCAGGTTTTGAGTGTCTAGGTGTTGTAGTTTTGGAATTAGAACAGATCTCGTGTGACGAGACCAAAGAAAAAGGGTGAAAATTGCCCTTGATTGAATAGATAAAGGTTTCACAAATCTCAAACATGGTTCTAAATATTCTGCTATTAGTTGAGCATAATTTAGTCTAGGTATGAAGAGTCTAGGTGATGTAGTTTTGGAATTAGAGCAGATCTCGTGTGACCAAGATAAAAAAAAAAAAGTCATGCTTTTGGAAATCTGTTTAACCCACATGCAGAAACACCATCTGGAGATCAGAACAGTACTTTCGCTTTATTTACAAGTTGCAACAACGTGTAAATGCAGGTGCCCAGGACTTAAACAAAACCCACACCGGGAGGCTGGCTCGGAACTTGGTGCTGGAAGGGCAATCCGCTAGGGAGGGGCGATGTGGGATTAAGAAGAAGAATGGTGGAGCTGGGACCAGTCGGGGCAGCCGTGGGGGCGGAACCGCTGTGGGGGATTGCTCCGAACCAGAGGAAGGAATCCACATAGCCCTCTCATACGCTTCAAACGGTTTTCGAATATGTATTACGGTTCCCGAACGGAAAGGAGTTGTTCCCAATGCTTTTTTTGGGTGAAACTGGCTGGCTCAAACAGAGAATTGTCTCCCCCAGCATGTCTGACTCACAGCTCACAGTTGGCTGAGACAATTATTTACCATAGCAACGGAACTGAGGAGGCTATTGGCTGCTGGTTAGGACTAACTATAGTGGAACACTCAGTTGAAACAGATCAGGACTGAACTGGCCTTTAGAACTACTTGCTGCTATGGGCTGTATATAACTGATTTAACTCAGTAGCTGTTACACATGGGATTAGTTCGGAACTTTAAAATGAAGCATACTGAAAATTTCAAAATAAAAGCCTTGAATATTTTTAAATCAGGTAATTGCTCTGTTGAGCATTATATAACTGATTCAACCCAATGACTGTTATACATGGGAGTAGTTTGGCCCTTTGAAATGAAGCTTAACAAAAATTTCAAAATAAAAGCCTTGACAATTTGTACACCACATTATTGCTCTTTTCAGCATTATATAACTGATTTTATCCAATGACTGCTATACATGGATTTAGTTTGGCACTTTGAAATGAAGTTTAACAAAAATTTCAAAATAAAAGCCATGACAAAATTTTAAATCATACTGAATGGTGCACGTCCACCTTACTTAACATTCTTGTGATTCTCCACATGCTATTGATTACATTGCAGCGTTCTTTAGCATTGATGCTAATTTCTAGCATGACAACAACGGGCCCAAACCGACGGGCACACTTTGGCAGGCCCCGGTTAAATTTCTTCAGGAATTTTCTAGTACTTGATGTTACTGTACTGCTGAGCGAGTTATGAATAAAAGCTGTTAAGGGTTCTTTGTCTACTTGAGCTTCTACCTTGTCCTAGCTTCCAAACATAACAGACGAGTCAAAATTCCTTTCAAGATATCTCAAATTACGTCATTTGACGGGACACATCCGTAATTACAATTTAAGATATTTTGAACTTAATTATGACTAGTCAAAATTACAATTTTAGATATCTGAATTACGAATTTGCCTCTTTGTGCTATCCAAACAGTTGCCTGCAGAATTTTATGTTTCCTACACAAAATTGTCAGTAAATACCAATGTAGAAGTTGGATATGAGGGGAACACAAAACTTCATCAACTATAAGACTGCTTCTCAAATCTGCAAAGAATTTCCTTTTATTCATTTCCGACAAACCGAATGCACTTGAAAGCGCCTTTGAAAAGCTAAAATTGCTATTGTCAAAGCATTTTCAACATGAAAGTTATGCATTTTCAAACATCTTTTTTTATTTTTTCTAGTTTTCATTGTTTTATTAAACTTTCAAATTGCCACTTAAGTCAAGGACGTTTTGACTATACAGAATACATATTCAAGATATCAGTAATGTCATTCTGACTAGTTAGAATGTTAATTTAAGATATCTTAAAATAGAAAACTGTGTAATTGAAGATATCTCTAATTCATTTAGAGATTTCTTAAAAGGAATTCTGACCAGTCAAAATTACAATTCAAGATATCTTTAATTTAGTTTTGTCTAGTCATTATTTGCTTTTAAGATATCTATAATTTAGTTTTCACTAGTCAAAACTACATATCTCCTATCCAAAAATAAAGTTAAGATATCTTGAATTATGTTGTCATTCGAGATATCCTTAGTTAGACTAAAATCGAGATATCATGAATTTACTTTATGACTAGTCGTAAATTAATTGTAGATATCTGAAATGTGTATTTCAGATAGTCAGTAATTCATTGTAGATATCTTGAATTGAAGTCTCCATACAACTCAATGGTAAATCTGACGTCATTTCGACTAGTCAGAATGTAATTAGAGATATCTCAAATAGGTATTTCATCCAGTCAAAATATAATTAGAGATATCTTAAATCGCTAAAACATCTAGTCATAAAACAATTTGAGATATCTGGAATGTAAATTGCAGATATGAATTGAAAACTGAATTTATGTTAAAACGGCTTGCCATAGCCTATCCGTAGTTACACTATGTATCTAAAAATGCATTTTGACTAGACAAAGCTACATTTTGACTATCAGGAATGGCAATCTAAGATATCTGCATTTACATTTTGACTAGTAAGAATAATAATTTAAGATATCTTCAATTACATTTTGATGAGTCAAAATTCCTTAAGATATCTCAAATGACATCACTGGATCTGTCATTTGACGAGACACATATTCATAATTACAATTTAAGATATCTTGAACGTAGTTATGACTAGTCAAAATTACAATTTTAGATATCTGAATTAAGAATTGCGTGGAAGCCCCTTTGTGCTATCTTACGGTACGGAGCCCCCTAAGGGACATGGGGATTTTTTTTTCTTTTGCTTTACCTCGCAATACTTTTGCGTTACCTCGCAATACTTTTGCGTTCCCTCGCAAAACTTTTGCGTTACCTCGCAATACTTTTGCGTTACCTCGCAAAACCTTTTGCGTTCCCTCGCAAAACTTTTGCGTTACCTCGCAATACTGTACTGGTCAGTTATGCAGCATAATTGAATACTGCAAGCCTTTCTTACAGTGGGCGCCGTACTTTATGCTTTAATATAAGGTTATGTGAGGTTTTTCCATGAATGTTAATATCTTTTTGTGAAATATCTGAAGTTTTATATATTCCCCGAGTTAACCCAGTGCGGCCCTTTACCATCATTAGTTTGTCGTGTTTTTAATAATAAAAACTTGTTAATAGTAAAAACTGTTTGGTGCAAAACACTGATTGAAAATCGATTTTTTACTGTATGTTTATGTCTGTTAAGGCGAAGATGGAGCGGCACTAAAAGCAGCCCTTTAAACCATTCAGACTACGAACACAACAGAGACACAATCAAAACTGTCAGATGACTTATTACCCGCGATAATAACCCAGAAATAGTCCAAATTAGGATGTATTTTTATTTCTTTCCTACTTACGGAAAGTTTCTGTTTATATCGTAGGTTTGTGGTGCCTTTCTATCCTAAAGAAATATATAAAACTTCAGATATTTCACAAAAAGATATTAACATTCATGGAAAAACCTCACATAACCTTATATTAAAGCATAAAGTACGGCGCCCACCGTAAGAAAGGCTTGCAGTGTTCAATTATGCTGCATAACTGACCAGTACAGTATTGCGAGGTAACGCAAAAGCTTTGCGAGGGAACGCAAAAGCATTGCGAGGGAATGCAAAAGCTTTGCGAGGGAACGCAAAAGGTTTTGCGAGGGAACGCAAAAGTATTGCGAGGGAACGCAAAAGTTTTGCGAGGTAACGCAAAAGTTTTGCAAGGGAACGCAAAAGAAAAAAAAATCCCCATTTCCCCTAGAGGGCTCCGTACGTACGTACTAAACAGTTGCCTGCAGAATTTTATGTTTCCTACACAAAGTTGTCAGTAAATACCAATGTAGAAGTTGGATATGAGGAGAAAGCAAAACTTCATGGACTTTGAAACTGCTTCAGAAATCTGCAAAGAATTTCTTGTTTATTCATTCCGACAAACCAAATGCACTTAATAACGGCTTTGAAAAGCTAAAACTGCTATTGTCAAAGCATTTTCAACATGAAAGAGGTGCAAATTTTCAAACATCTTTTTTCATTTTTTCTACTTTTCATTGTTTTATTAAACTTTCAACATGCTATAAATCAGTGATGTTTTGACTATACAGAATACATATTCAAGATATCAGTAATGTCATTCTGACTAGTCAGAATAATTTAAGATATCTTAAAATAGAAAAGCTTTGTAATTCAAAATATTTCTAATTCATTTGGAGATATCTGAAAAGGAATTTTGACTAGTCAAACTTACTTAATTTAGTTTTGCCTAGTCATTATTTGCTTTTAAGATATCTATAATTTAGTTTTCACTAGTCAAAACTACATTTCTCCTATCCAAAAATACATTTAAGAGATCTTCAATTATGTTGTCATTTGAGATATAAATAGATATATGAATAGTCAAAACTAAAATCGAGATATCTTGAATTTACTTTGACTAGTCATAATTTAATTGTAGATATCTGAAATATGTATTTCAGATAGTCAGTAATTCATTGCAGGTATCTTGAAATTAAGTCTCCATACAATTCAACGGTAGATCTGACCTCATTTCGACTAGTCAGAATGTAATTAGAAATATGTCAAATACGTTTTTTTTCTAGTCAAAATATAATTAGAGATATTTTAAATTACTAAAACGTCTAGTCATAAAACCATTTGAGATATCTATAATGTAAGGGCAGTAAAATCAAATTTAGTTTTCACTAGTCAAAACTACATGTCTCCTATCCAAAAATAAATTTAAGATATCTCGAATTATGTTGTAATTCGAGATATCTTTAGTTCAGGGGTGGGCAACTCCAGGCCTCGAGGGCCAGTCTCCTGCAACTTTTAGATGTAGCTCTATTTCAACACACCTGAGTCAAATAATGAGGTCATTAGCAGGACTCTGGAAAACTTGACTGTACTCGTTGAGGTGATTCAGCTGGCCGTTTATGTTTAAACGGCCTGCCATAGGACCTCATTTCCGACGTCCATCATGGCGCTTCGACTAATTAAGTGACGTAGTTGTAAAGGGTCAATTGCTACATAAAAATGTTGCTGGTGGAAGTACGGAGGAAAACATCCTGTAGTCGATGCCCATCTTCATTTATAAGGAATACAGTTTAGCATGTCGCGGTGGCTAAAGCTAACGATCTGTCCAGAGTTTTATAAAACTGAACAATTTGTACAGTTACTTATATAAATATCTATAACTTTGATTAGAAATGAAAATGGGGACATTTGTCGTGTGACAGATATTGAAAATATTTCTAGTCAATGTAACTTGGATAAAAGTGAAGTTAGGTAAAAGCTATATTACTGTAACCAGTCTTGTGAGATCAAATTTGTATAATGACTGCATTAAAGTACGCTTTACAATTTTCCTTTTTTTGTCTAAAGGTAAACGCATGGAGGAATTCCTCAAGATCTTTATGGGGCATTGCTCTTTCAATCCTGGAAATGTTCTTGAGGCGATAGAAGACCGACTTTGTAATTATAACACATATAATAACACCATGTCACTATATATCTTTCACAAAACCGGAGCTAAAATGCAGAATCATTTTCACAGTATTTGTTGAACAATAAGTAAAACAACAATAATCCTTCATTTTAATGTATGCATTTTTATTTTCTTTGTTTTATATTTGCAAATAAAACTACATGGAAGGCCTCAAGGCTGTTCTTTTAGTACGGGTTCTTGAAGGTGTGATCCATAATGACCTTCAGAGCCAGCCATGTCTCATTGGCAGTGGGAACAATTTGATTGGCAGGAAGGATGAAGCCAAAGTGGCCGGTGTCCCTCAGTTCAAAGGTATAGGAGTACTTGACTCCCTGGTTGTAGGTCCAGTCGATGGAGCCCCAACTAGATTGGTCTGCAGTGAAAACAAAGTTGGCTACTTTACACAATTGTTTGATGTCCTGGAACCAGAATATGTCACTCTGATTACCCAAATCAAGTTATGTTGCTGAAATGTTAACAAGAAAATGTTATATTAGTTATATTGATACACCAAAACACTATTGGTACTGATAGAAGTTTCTTGTATGCTGTAAGTGAGTCTGAATTGTTGTGTATACCTGTTTCCTCTCAAGTATGGGGTGCTGTTTGTAAAAATACACCGGAAAAAATGAACTGCAGTATTTTGGTTTCGTTAGCCAGTCTTAGAGGAACAAATGTGGGTGTTCATCTTTCAAAGTCAACATGTTATTCAGATATTTATAAAAATCAAAATCCCAAACTAAATATTTAATTCACAAGCTGAATATTTATTTTCTCAACTATATTTAGGTTTCAAATTATGCCATATCAGGAGGCCAGAGCAGTGACGGCCTTTTGAGCAACTTGGTCCTGCAGAATGAAACTGACCATAGTTACCAAACAAAAGAGCTTCAAAGGTATACAAGAAATCTCATATAAATTTTCTTGTTTTGATTAAGAATAACAGACATCTGTGCAAAGGACTAGAGCAGAAGTGTTTCTACCAGCTCAGTCTGGTCTTTGGCAGGTTTCTTGGTGTAACCGTAGGGGAACTGTTGGTTTGCGATGAAAAATCAGACAGAATCCAGAAATTGTAGAGCTCTGAATTTTTTTTCTTTATGTAGTTCTTCAAACATTTCATTCCAGTTCACAGCATGACATGCATTCAAACAACAGGAGGGAGAGTCTCCCTCTGATCTAAACCACCTGTCTTTTAAAGCATTGGCATTAAGCACTAAGGGGTGGAGACAAAATTTACATTTCCAAATAGAACAAACATTTGTACTAAACTATATTCCTAGAAAATATTTACATAATTACAACTAACAACTTCAAAAATAAAACAAAAACAATCTGGGACCAAACAAAATCCATCTCCCCTCCCTCAAATGGATTTTCCCATTGAGGCTGATTGAAAACACCAAGTCCTGTCAGCACAGGTGCAGGAAGCTCAGACTGGAGCAAAGTTAAACAGATTGTTGTACCAACCACATATAGACAGAAAATTCTGTCTCTGGCTCATGAAAGCCAGTGGTCTGGTCACTTAGATGTTACCAAGACATACCAGCTTCTGTTAAAGCACTTTTTCTGGCCTGGTATGAAACGTGACGTTTCAAAGTTCTGTCGTAGTTGCCATGTGTGCCAAATTGCTGGTAAACCAAATCAGGTAATACCACCTGCTCCATTGTGTCCTATTCCGGTGATAGACCAACCGTTTGACCACGTCATAGTAGACTGTGTTGGACCTTTACCCAGAACAAAGTGTGGAAATCAATATTTGCTCACAATTATGTGTGCTGCAATGTGATTTCCTGAAGCCATCCCTTTGAATAAGATTACAGCCAAATCTGTGGTTAAAGCTCTGACAAAGTTCTTTTCTGTGTTTGGTTTACCTAGAACTCTACAAATGGATCAAGGAATACATTTTCAGCCAAAGTTGTTCAAAAAGGCAGCTAAAACCTTAAACATTAAGCATAGTGTTTCATCTGCTTACCACCCAGAGTCCCAAGGTGCTTTAGAACGATGGCATCAGACTTTGAAGTCAATACTACGCAAGTACTATCTGGAAACTGAAAAAAGTTGGGATGAGGGGGTTCCATTTGTATTGTTTGCTGCTAGAGAGGCTGTTCAGGAATCCCTTGGTTTCAGTCCAGCGGAACTAGTATTTGGTCACACACCCCGTGGTCCTTTCAGAGCTTCAAAAGAAACGTTCTTGGTTCCTGCAGAAGGTTCTAAAAAAAGTG
The DNA here is from genome assembly GCF_003331165.1 of Xiphophorus hellerii. Taxonomy (NCBI): domain Eukaryota; kingdom Metazoa; phylum Chordata; class Actinopteri; order Cyprinodontiformes; family Poeciliidae; genus Xiphophorus; species Xiphophorus hellerii. The sequence continues at coordinate 17,493 of NW_022587636.1, read as the reverse complement.
TGACTAAGTATGTTGTCAAGAAAATCCGAGCTCATCCCACTTCCCCATGCTGGAGATTTAAGTTTAACAGTAATAATAAATGAAGTTATCTTTTAAATGAATCACTCAAGTGACATCAAGGCCCAGCAGTAGACTTAGGTGTCAATAAAATAAATCTGGTTGTGTGTGTTGTTTTTGTCTCATGCAAACTTTGCTTTAATTCTACTTTTTTCTATCTAATCATAAGAAATCATAGTCAGTCAGAGAGAGTCATTAAACAGGAAAAGCAGGTTTCCTGGAAAAAGAGGAAGTAAGTTCCAGCCTGCAGATTTATAAAAATAGCTGAGACTATTCCTTATTTTAAAGCATGAAAGTTTTAAAGAATGAAATCTAAAACATTTTGAGTAATTTGATAAGATTCAAAGTAAAATACTTATATTAATATTGGTTTACTTGTAATAATACTTACAGTTACATTTGTGGGAACATTTACAAGAAAAACAAGTAACTGTAACTTTGGTATCAAATAATTAGAATCATGGATTATTCTTGGTTTCTTTTCGGAAAAACATCTGTAATAACTCACATTAGGATTATAATAAGGATAATTAATAAGTTATGGTTATAAAATCATAAATGAATGATAAATCAGAGAAGCTGAAGAAAATAAATGTGATATAAGTTATGGTTATAAAATTATAAATGAATGCTAAATCAGAGAAGCTAAAGAAAATAAATGTGATATAAATGTGATTTTGACATTGAACTTGAAATGGTGTAAAAGGTGTAACTGCAATTAAACATCACTGATATGTTGGAGGTAGATGGTAGGTGAAAGGTGAAAGGAAGGGAAAAGGGGGAACTAACAGGAGAGCAGAGATGATCAACGCCTTATTTAGAGTAAAGGTCGTGCAGGCAATGGACATAGGAGGTTGAGCAACCCTGACATTAGCACAGACATCAGGAAATGTCTGTAAGACAGTGATGGATATGAGATCATCTGTCTAAGCAGACAGCAGGCGCACCAGGGGGGTGGATAAACCCTATAAAAGGTGGGTGCAAAAGAGGAACCTTTTGTTGGATCCTCCGGGCAGCTTCGAGCCAAGATCGAGATGGACAAAGAACTCTGCAGCTGAAGAAGAGCCGGGGCCACGGAGGCGAAGACTGTCCTGCCATGGGGACCAACCCGTCTGGCCCGCAACTTGTGGCTTCGAATCGCACTTCTCTCATCGGCTGGGTTCAGACCCCAAAGACAAAGATGAAGACAAAGGCAAAGACAAAGAAGAAGAACTGGTGCCTTCCTTCCTGCCAGCACCAAGTCCTGTGTGACCTCAGCATCCATGCGGAGAAGAAGCTCATCAGACCTACAGAGATCCCTGCCTTCGCCGATCAACATCTTCCTCCTGCTGCAGCACCTTCTTCATCATCAGGCCAGGTCTGGGGTTCGAAACGCCAAACTCCGTCCGTCTCTCTCAAAGGTTCCCTTTTTTAGTTTTCAGTATCAGCAGTAGGGAAAGATAGACTAGATGACTGATTTTACTTATTTGATTATTTCTGCTACTGAATTAAGCTGTACTGACCCTTGCAAAAATGCCTTACTAATAAAATATTTAGCATAAAGAAAATCTAAAAGATGTTGTGGACATTCAGTTAATGAGTCACCTTAAAGTTCTTTGATGGTTGTAAAATAGCTATGATGTTTGATTCTGGAGAGGAAGAAGTGGAAAATGTTTTTAGGTTGCTGGTAGCCCAAATGTAAAAAAACGTCATCCTTGGGACTCGCCCGAGTCACTAAAACCTACCTGGTTCAATAACAAATGCAAGTTGTAAAATAGAGAACGAGCGACCGTTAACAGGTGTGCTCTGTGAAACTAGTTGGCTGTAGGCTGCTCAGTCTGGCTAATTCACAGGGGGAAGAAGGGTGGGACACCTGGATGTAGGCCGTCAGAAAACCAGGCGAATCGTTTCTCGAAACCAGCTTAAACAGAGTTTACTTCAGTTCTGGACAGGGTAAATCCCAGCAGATTTAGGAAACTCAATTAACCCGTTAGAAGGAGAGCTGGTAGCACATCTCCCCTCTCAGAAGAGGAAGCAGAGAGTGAGAGAGTAGAGACAGAAAGGAGGGGGGGGGTGTTGCGCAACAACAATGTGCAAGGTTTTCGTGAGCGCCTGTGTCAAGCTAATGCTCTAGCTAAGAAGCATCTAGCTGATTCTCAAAGAAAAATGAAGCATCACTATGATAAAACATCCGTCAAAAGACTTTTTCATGTAGGAGATCAGGTTGTTGCACTCCTACCCATTCCTGGCTCAGCCTTGTCTGCCAATTTTGATGGTCCTTATGAAATCCTAGAAAAAGTAGGGGAGAATGATTATGTCATTGGTACCCCGAATCGGTGGTGCAAAACTCGTGTTTGCCATGTGAACATGCTTAAGTTGTACCATTCTCGACCTGCACCAGAACCTAGTGCGGGGTGTTCTCCAGTTGCAGTCATAACTCAACTAGAAGTAGATGAGCTAAATAATGCTGACAGCCTAAGAATGAATTATCCCATCTGTTCTAGTCATCGCCTTACAAACTCAGAGATGCTAAAATCTCTGCAGAGCCAGCTTGAACACTTATCCCCTGAACATCAGAAGGATATAATGGTCCTCATTAATGAATACACATGCTTGTTCAATGATGTACCAACAGTTCTAGAACATGACATAGATGTTCAAAATGTAAAGCCAATTAAACAGCATCCTTATTGTGCTAATCCCACAAAACGATCTCTAATGAAACATGAAACTGAATACCTGCTGGAACATGGTTTAGCCAAACCTAGTCAAAGTCCCTGGAGCTCACCTTGTTTGTTAGAAATCAAGTCGGATGGTTCATCGCGCTTTATCACTGACTTTCGTAAGGTAAATTCTGTCACCATACCTGATGCATATCCTCTCCCCAGGATTGAAGACTGTGTTTACAATATTGGAGCTGCAAAATATGTTACAAAGTTGGACCTTCTCAAGGGCTATTGGCAAGTCCCCTTGACTGAAAGAGCTTCCAACATTTCAGCTTTTGTGACCCCAGATGACTTTTTGCAATACACTGTTATGGCGTTTGGTATGTGTAATGCTCCAGCTACTTTTCAAAGGCTGATAAATACAGTACTGCGTGGCATCCCCAACTGTAGTGCTTATTTAGACGATCTAGTGGTGTATACTGAAACCTGTCAGGAACATTTGCAAACATTATATCAAGTATTTCACAGTTTGGCCCAAGCTCCCTTGACCCTTAACTTTGCAAAGTGTGAATTTGGCAAGGCCACTGTGACATATTTAGGCAGAGAGGTGGGACAAGGCCAAGTCTGTCCTCTAAATGCTAAAGTTGTGGCAATTAATGATTATCCCACACCCAAAACACGATGTGAGCTGCGTAGATTTCTGGGCATGGTTGACTTTTACCGGAACTTTTGCAGAAATTTCTCCTCAGTAGTTCAACCGTTAACCAATCTACTTAGCCTAAACAAATTTGACCAAACAAAGTCAGTCGACTTTGTTTGGTCAAATGAGTGCCATAATGCTTTTGAAAGTGCTAAGTTTCTTCTTTGCCACACACCAGTACTAGCTGCACCTGATCTGACCCGACCTTTCAAGCTGGAGGTGGATGCCAGCGCTGTTGGAGCTGGTGCAGTGCTCATACAGGAGGATTCACAGGGTTTAGATCACCCTGTTTGCTTTTTCTCCCGTAAGTTTAACAAACATCAACTGAACTATTCCACCATTGAAAAAGAAACCTTGACTCTGTTGTTGGCTCTTCAGCATTTGCATGTTTACCTCGGTTCCAGTAGTTTGCCGATTGATGTATTCTCAGATCATAATCCACTAGTATTTCTGTCACGCATGTACAACCACAATCAGCGCCTTATGCGGTGGGCATTACTGTTGCAAGAATGTAACCTGAACATTCAACATAAAAAAGGAACAGAAAATGTTCTTGCAGATGGCCTTTCTAGAATGTGAGTATTCTTTTGTTTTATGTAATATTCAGTATTTTACAAAACTTGGTTTTGTAATTTAAGGGGGGGAGTGTAACGGCCACTAGCCTTAAGAGGCTGTGTAGGCCCTTTTTTTTTTTGTTATGCAGGATCAGCTGTGCGGGCACACCTTTCTGATTGGATGCCTGGAGGCTGCAGGAGAGCAGCCACCCCATTGGATCAGCAAAGCCAATCAGATGTTGATGAGGCCCACCTGCACCATATAAAAGACACCTGAAATCATTCATCCAGTGGGGCAGCTAGCAGGAAGAGGTTTTGTAAAGCTGACCCCCCACCTTTGGTGTTTGAGAACTGCTTCGGGTAGTTTGAACAGTTTTGTTCTTGATTCTTTTGCTAAGAAGTTTGAACCTGCTTTAGATAAACCTTGTACAAGTTAGAGGCTCGTGTTGGGAGGTTTGGTACTCCCTTTTGTCCTTTCTTTTGGGTTGTTTTGGGTTACTTTAGACTGATTTGTTTGAAATTTTTAAATTTAATTTGCACTTAATGATTCTTGAATTTGTTGGTCCTTTTTCTTTTGTTTAATTGGGTTAAGTTGTTTTTTGTGGAATCATCTTTTTGTAATAAATCATTTTACATTCCACTTATTTCTCTGGACACATTTTATGTTACCGCCCCGAACCCCTAGACCAGGCGTGGGCAATCCTGGTCCTCGAGGGCCGGTGTCCTGCAACTCTTGGATGTCTCCCTGTTCCAACACACTTGAATCCAACAGCTGAATCACCTCCTTAGTGCAATCAAGTTCTCCAGAGTCCTGCTAATGACCTCATTATTTGAGTCAGGTGTGTTAAAGTAGAGATACATCTAAAAGTTGCAGGAGACCAGCCCTCGACCTTGGGGGCATAACAGGCGCGCTTCCATGGCAACACATGACCAGATGACCTCAAAGAGAATGATTAAAGCAAGTTACTTCCTCCAAACAAAAGCGATACATTTACTTAGGCCTGTCGCGATAAACGATAAATCGATTAATCGTGCGATAAATTAAAACTATCGACGTCATTTCAATTATCGGCATTATCGTCTCTCCCGACCTTTTTCTCTTTCTGTTGATGACACCGAATGAAAAAAGGCTCAACTCCGGTGCTCTCCACTGACTCCTCCCTTCCTCATTTCCTTAGTGTAAAGCCCAGCACACACTACACGATCTTAGAGCTGTCGGCTGATTGTCGGCCCATTTTCAAAACCTGACAGACCACACATTAGTCGACAGAAATCCTAGGTATAACGGTTCGATCGGGTTCGTTCCTGCCGTGTGGTGTCCAACAATGGGCACAAAATAATGGCTACAAGTCCAGTGAACTAATTTTAAAACCAGGTATTAATCAATGCTTTACAACAATCTACCTGCAATGCATGTGGCTAGTGTCAGCGTAAAGTCCGGACTGAATGAAAATCATTAGAACATATTTACACGTTAACGAAGAACAGCTGAAAAGTTACCGGGTTTATCAACTGCGGTAGCAATTTCGCTCCAACTCCTCCCCTTGTCATTTCTATATTCTTTGCATGTTGAATAAACATTAATGTTGTTTCCACGTATCATCTCCAATGTCCGCTGGACTTCGGGTTGCGCCATGTCAGCTGTTTGGGATTCCCCGACGGAATTTCCCCTCAGAAAACACGGAGGAGAATCCGCGCTTTCTGATTGGCTACCTGTCACTTTCAACAGGTTGCGTTAAAGCTCCCAGTCGGGGAAAACCCCTGATTTAGATCGGAGCGGCAACGACGATCTACCGTAACACACCACACAATCTTAGGAAGACCAACGTGCTAAGATTGTTGTATGGGGAAAAATAGGAGCAAAAAATCATGTAGTGTGAATTATTGCATCAGGTAGTCGATGTGCCCATCTTCTCTATTTAAATCTAATTATTACTGAAGGGCAACATAGTATACAGACTTCATAATCTGCACTCTTTGGGTTGAATGCAGTATTTATTTCCACTTTGGCTTTATGTTGTTTAGTTTTTATCAAGTACATTTTTTGTTAATGGAGACTGAGAATCCATTTTGTTTTTGGTTGTTTTGTTTATTTAGTTTATCAGCTCCAGTGTTAAATATTCTTTTGAAAATAAAGTGTATCTATCTTTGGCAGGAAATCACATGCATTATTACGTCATTTCCATTAAATCAGTGTAAAAAGGTCTTCAGACAATATTATCGTTTATCGCAATAATTTTTTGAGACAATTAATTACTCAGCAAAATTTGCTATCGTGACAGGCCTACATTTACCAGATAAATTAGAATACAGGAAGCACAAAAAACAGCACCTGTTAGGGAGGGGGTAAATCCCTCACACGTCCCTCCCCTTCAGGAGACTTGCTGTGGTTCACAGTGAGACAAAAAGTCTGTGACTGTGTTCTCTTTTCCTAGAATGTAGCCTATCTTGAAATGGTAAGGTTGAAGAGACAGGAACCATCGTGTTATGCGACTGTGTTTTTCCTGACTTCTAACCATTTCAGTGCCCGATGGTCAGTCTCAAGAGTGAACTCTCGCCCCAGAAGATAATATCTGAGAGTCAATTGTCCACTTGATAGCCAGACACTCCAGTTCCACCACCGAATATCTGGTCTCTTGTGGAAACAACTTCCTACTAATGTAGGCAACTGGTTTCTTCTCTGCTTCTCCCTGCAAAAGAACCCCACCAGTTCCCCTGGCAGATGCATCAGTCTGAACAGTTAAGGGTAAAGTGAAGTTTGGGCTCTGGAGTACAGGTTCTTGACACAGTGCCTTCTTCAAATCCTGGAAGGCCCTCTCCTGTGCTTCTCCCCACACAATTTTTGCTTTTAATGTCCCCGTAAGGTCAGAAAGAGGAGCTGCTCTAGCAGAAAAGTTCCTGATAAATCGACGGTACCAACTTACCAGGCCCAAAAAGGACCTGACTTGTCTCCTGGTTATTGGTATTTCTGCTGCTTTGATTGTCTCCACCTTGTCTTTCACTGGATTTATGACTCCTCCCCCCAGGATATGGCCTAAATATTAGAGCTCCTTCTTTGCCAGTGAACATTTCTTGGGATGAATAGTCAAGCTGGCTTGCTTAATGGTCTGCAGCACTTTTCTCAGATGAATCAGGTGTTCTTGCCATGAGTTGCTGTAAATGACAATATCGTCAAGGTAAGCTGCAATAAATGACTCCATACCTGACAGGAACAAAAACATCTGAGAGTAGGAATGGATGGAGATGAAGGCCTTGATGTTGCCGTGTGACCTCACAAAGTTTACAATGGACTTGACTTTAGGCTCAGAATGAGCCCTGGTTCCACAATAGCTCTCTGAGCATGGATTGTTGCTCGAACCATGTCCTAAATGTTTTAAGCATCAGAGTACAAAAAAGGAAAGACAAAAAGTTTGAGATAATTTTTTTATGCGGATTAATTTGAATTAAGTTAAAAAATGCTTGGAATTTACTAGAGCTAAAAGAATATCACACCAATTTATTGATAAAACACTACACAACATTAAAGCTGATCAAAGTGTTACACAGGGTTAAGAGGAATAACTCATAAAAAATAAATTGAATAAGAATTAAAATGAAAGTTAAGTTGATTACTAACCATTTTTCCATCTCTTATGCTGACTGTAACAGTTTAGATTTAGTGCAGCTAATTTTAGTTTTACTCATCACCGGCTATTTGATAGTTAGAATTTTGTTTGAATTTTCCTTATAGACAAAAAGTTCTACCTCCAAGCCCAGCATTCCGGTTTAGGTCCACACCAACATACGTGGAGCCCCGATTCTGCTTCCTGTTCTTACGCCACATTCGGTTCTGGAAACAACAGAGAAACTGTTTGATACTCTCTTTTTTTTCAGTTGTTCTCTGCTTATGGGTACCTGATCTGACATGTTAGTGAAATGATAAAGTTCCTAAAAAGAAGCATATCTTCAGTTATCTAAACTGTTAGCAAATTTGCTGCGGACCGGGGGAGGGAAGGGGACAAGGGTGCGCGTCTCGAGAGGACTGAAAACGATGGTGTTGCTGCTGTGTCTAACTCATTCTGCTGCTTGTGGGCTCAATGTTGGCGCACAAGATGTAACCAACAGAATCCGGTTAAAGGATTTTCAAAATAAAAGATCCTAAAGACTTGATACATAAAACGGAAATATTTAATTATTTCTTGGGCGGCCCGGTACCAATTGGTCCACGGACCGGTACCGGTCCGCGGCCCGGGGGTTGGGGACTACTGGTCTAAAGAACAACATCGTCCTATAGTTTATGTTTAACTGTGCCCGTCTCAGGTCGGTGTGGGTGAAGTGGTTTCCATCAGGGTTGACCACCATTGCTAAGAAAATATCCGTTTTTTAAGAAATTCAGTTAGAGCAGAGTCCGTTCCACATTCTGTCACAACTTGCGGAGAAAAAGCAACAAATAAATATTACAGCAGTTTTTTCTGTTCAGAGGCAACAGGTACTGAAAGTATCAAACCACCTTCTTGGCGAACACGATACCACTGGCATGAGAGACCCACTCTCTGGCGTGGATTCCAGTGTCGATCCAGATAGCAGGATGGTTGCTCCCACCAGTGCTGAACTGTAGAAGCACTGGTGGAAGAAGAAGAAGAAGTCAGACACAACAACGCTCAAACGATAAAAGTGTTGGTTGTGTGATTTCCCTTTCCATTTGAAGTCATGGTTTCATTTAGAAAGAGAGTAGATTTTCTGAAACGTCTTATACCTTGAGAACATTAAGCGGACGACCCTCGTAGCTCTGACCGATCACCGTCTTGCTGACCAACTTTGGATTCTCAGCCACTAACATGTCCTGGAAAAGTCAAAAAGATTAACCCTGACTCTGAAGTTGAATTTTGGAATCTTTGGTTTTTCAATTTTTATGATGTAAGATAAAGCCAGACGTCATAAATAATAAACATTCTCCGTCTAATATTAGCTCTGCGTATACACTGATAATGAACTTAAACTAACCTCACTGAGGGTGTGGTAGTTGGTGTAGTCAAAGCTGTCAGTGTTTCCAGCAGGAGCGACGGACTTCATCTGCCTCTGTTCCTCATCCAGCAAAGCCTCAGAAACAAAGACTGTGATGGAACACCAACGCAGTTTCACAAAACTTGCCCTATAGAAGGTTACACTACATATTGCTGAGTTTGTAGCATACCTGTAAGTATGCTACTTATATTAATTACTCAATTTGATATTTTGAAAATAAATTTGTTTCATCAAAACACACCAGTTTTGAAAAAGCTCGTTTTTTGCTAAAAAGGTCCCTCTTCCTCATTAGCTTTCTACCATAAGCCTGAAAACTTTGAACCAACATTTTTTTGTGCAGCCATGTTTCGTGCTTACTACAGCTTTTTCCATAAAGTTCAACGTAGGTTTCATCAGACCAAACCACGTTTCCACATTCTTGTGGTAGATTTTAAATGAGGTTTTGCAAACTCTACCAATGCTTGCATGTTTGTCTTGCTACATAGATCACAGGCAATACATAAAAACAGTAATAGTAATGATGGTGTAATAGAGAGTCAATACTTTAATAGAAATTTTTGCATCTCCTGGTATGTTGGAGTACATAGGTCTCTTGGAAGAGTCCATGATGAACTATATGATAATCTTTTCAAGTTTTGTACTCTTAAAAAATGTGAATATATTGAATACACAAAGTAAATTTTTTCAATCGGAAAAAAATTACTTTTTTGATCCTTCTGTTTACTGGTAGCCTGATATGTTTGCAGGACTGTAGTGTGTATGAAGCATATAATGTACAAAGTAGTAAAGCAGAATAATAAGTAAAAAGTGAACTTCATTAGCAATTATAATAAACCGAAACTTTAATTGGAGCATACTGTGATCACAGTACTAATAAATAAAATATGTAATGCTTATATACTTGGAAGTCATTCTAAGTATGTTTTAAATGTAATTTCATCACAAATATCATACTCTTAAGATATACTAATCAAGCTCTTTTATATTGCATAAAAAGCCGCATACTTAAAATGTACAAAGTATAACTGGTTGTTCCAAAAAAGCATGTGATAGTACACTTACTACACTTCAAGTTGTGTTTTCTACAATTTAATTAAAAATACACTAAGCACAAAATTAGTTTTTCCAATATAACATGTTTCAAGTTAACTAGTCCTTAACTAACTTGAAGTACACTGATGATTAATCTAGCTTCAAGTGTGCTAACATTTTATATACTTAGTATATTATTTTTTACAAGCTGAACTGTAGAAGCACTGGTGGAAGTGCTTCTACAGTGCTTAATAATGTAGTGGAAGTGCTTAATAATGTACTTTTCTCATTTTGAAGCAATATTATTTATGTTTGCATGTGGATAACATTGTGCACATAGTCAGAATTATAGAAAGCAGACTGTGTCCCTGGTTTCTTGTACCTTGGTACAAGTAAAGCAGAAATAATAATGTTTTTTCTGACACAGTGTAGTCAAAGGTCAGAAGAAGGTTTGCTGGCTCACTTACCCATGGAAGTCTTCTTTGTTGAGAACAGCAACAAGAAGAGCAGCAAATGCAACGAGTTTCTTCATCATAATGGAATAACTCAAACACTAGCCAGCCTGGGGCTTTGAGAATCTCGTCATACTCTGTGGGGGTAAGAGCTGGCAATCTTTTTGTCTTTGGGAAACAAAACTTCATCTCAGAATTACTGGTACACTCCAAAATCGTACCAGGTCTTTTTGGTCTAATTTTATGTGCAAATGTCCTACCACATTGGAGACATGCCTAAGCTAACTTACAAATAACTTATCAGCAAGATATAAGAGTTTGTTTTAAGTCAATAATTCTGTAATGCTGATGAAAAGGTTCCACTTATAATTTGGAGGAAAATGTCTTGTTATAAGTCAAATAGTCTGCCAGAGAAACTAGAACTTTCCCAACTTCTGAATCAGTTTCAGTAATGATGGTTCTTTGCTGGGAGTCTGTCAGGTAGGTACATCTTGCCTCAGTATTTTCATTTCTTGCCTTGCAAAACATCTCCAAACCTGTTCGATTTTAAAGATATTTCTTGTCCGCAACCCCTTTCAGTCCTTTTAGATTCAGTACTGAGCTCTGGCTAGGCTTAACATTCTTGTAAATAACCTTTTTTATTATTATTATTTGGATGTATGTTGGAGTCGCTACAAGTTCGACTTGTGTGCACTTTGAATGCAGATGCTTGACATTTTGCTCTACACCTGGCGTTTTGCCTATCTGGTTTACATTCAACGGGCATCTCGAGGGCCTGTTACTGCACATTTCACGGAGCTATTTGAAGCGTTTTTAGTGTTTGACGCGTCCGACAAATAGGCCGGCAGTGGAAAACAAAGGCTAGAGCGATTTTGATGTGTGACGAGTTCTTGACATGCCTCCACATAGACTTTGAATGTAAACCAGACGCTTGGAATGGTAGGTGTAGAGCAAAATGTCAAGAGTCTGGGGAGCTATGGTAGCGCAGGAGTTAAGCACAACCCACATAAGTAGGCCTTAGTCCTGGCTGTTACAAGTTTAATTGCCAGCTTGGTGACCTTTGCCACATGTCTTCCGCCCTTCTCTCATTACCCACTTTCCTGTCAATTCACCAACAAATAAAGCCCACTAGAGCCAAAAAAAACCTTTTTTAAAAAAAGGCAAGCATCTGCATTCAAAGTGCACATGCTTAGGATGCGTTTTTGATGCCCATAATGCTTTTTGTGTGAATGCACAATAAACCTAACTGATAACCCCAAAACACCAATTGTTATGTCCCACAAAGAGCAGCTGGTCCACACAACATAGTATGTGTTAGTAAAGTAATCCTTACAATGTGTCAAATGCAAAGACACACACACACACTTTTCTTTTCTCTCTCACATCCTTAGCAGTTTTTCAAGTAATTATTTTTTCTGCCTGCATGTCCAATTACACATTAAATGGCAGACATTCTGTAATTTCTTTTGTCACATTTTTGTCACTGAACAGTGAGTTTAAGAAAGCAGCTTTTCAGGAAATGATCGTGCAGTTTTCCCAACCAAGTAGAAGCACATTTAGTCTCTTAGTAAAGAAAAGTCTTTACTAAGAGTAAAGACTTAGTAAAGACTTCACTTTACTAGTCACAGACATGTGATGGCTGTTCATGTGAGATTCTGCTACACTATCTAGTGAGTTAGACATAAATATGAATAATTACCAAGCAAAAAAAAGGAGTTATCTTTTGCATCATCTCTTATGCTGTAAAACACAATGTTCTTTAGCTTGACTGCATAATATGACCAGCAGCTGTTTCTCAACTTCCTGTTTTCATAATCACGCAGCATTAAGCGATTCATGAGCAGGTATTTCCTTAAAGTATTTTTTCTTTTTCATTCTATTTCTCAGTTTGCACCTCTTTCATCTAAGTATTGGATTCCCCTGATTGTCAACCAATATTTTAGTTGAGCAATGTTCATGTTCAAGAGCCATCGCTTTTCTCTTTCCTCTTCTCCAAGGTCTCAAGGTAATCGCCCAGAAGTTTCCAAGTGGAATGACAACCGACTCCTTCCCAGAGTCATGCCTGTCCGCTCCCAAATCCTCCAAGGCAAGGAAATTGTCTGTGGCCCAGCAGTCGGCGCAGGATGCCAAGAAACGCTGGATGTTTACGTTAGACGAGCTGGATAAGATCCAGGAGCAGATGGAGGAGCTGATCATCTCCAGTTACTCAAACAGTAAGACTGAAGCCAGTCAGAAACTAAAAAAAATAAAATAAAATAAAGAAACTGAAGGTACAATTAGAAATGTGAGAGTTAGCGGAAAGCATTTAGAAAGACTTACTTAAGTATAATAAAGTATAATTTCTTGTGCAGAGTTTCAGTTCATTTAAATTTTTTGCGGCTTTAATTTGGGGTGAACCGATTCTGATTTTGGCTGATCCAAATTTTTTTATTTATTGTTTAGTAAAACAATGACCCAAGTCATTTTTTGCCAAAAGTGGGGGTTATGGCCTGAGTTGTTTTTGCCATAAAATGACTTTTGCCATTATTTTATGCCTAAATCTAACATGTAGATAAGATCAGTGTATAAGATCAGTTTCTCATGTAAGTGTTAATCAATCTCCCAAAATTAAAGAAATTTGGACCAATTTCTTGTCCAACTGATTTACTGATGCATCCCTATTTATAATGGTTGGATAAAAATGAACATATGCATTTATTCTTTTGCCAAAATGTAAAAAGCCTTGACTGCTGTAAAAAAAAAAATCCAGTAAGCTGTCCAGTCGCACATCATTCAGCAACAGCCGGTCCAGAGCTACAGAGGTCAGAACAGCAGACCCTGGAAATAAGCCTGCAATTCCTTCAACAAGTGATGTTTAACTTAAATGAAGTGGTTGCATAATTTTATTCGTAAATAATGAATTTGACTTTCTTTTCCTGGAAAGACGAATTAGCTTGACTCGAACAAGAAGAAACCATGAATAAACTGACAAAAACAACCTGGGATAACAACTTAAGTCGCTCAGTTCAATTCTCCAGATACTCATTTCTGACGTCCATCATGGTGCTTCAAAGGATTAAGTAACGTAGTTGCAAAGGGTCAATTGATACATAAAAATGTTACTAGGGGAAAACATCCTGTAGTCGATGCTCGGCTCGTTTATTAGGAATCAAGCTTAGCATGTCTCAGTGGCTAAAGCTAACCGTCAGCTCAAAGTTTTATAAAACCTAACAATTTATACAACTATTTACAGAAATATCTATAAACGAAGATAGGGACGTTTGTCCTGTAAAAGACATTGAAAGTATTTCTGGTCAGAGCAACTTAGATAAAAGTGAATTGGTGAAAAAAGCTAAATGTTTATACCAGTGGCCAAGGTGAATGCTATTTTACTATAACCAGTCTTTTGAGGTCAAATTCGTATTATGACGGCATTAGACGTACACTTTACAATTTTCCCTTTTTATCTGAAGGTAAACGCATGGATGAATTGGTCAAGATCTTTATGGGGCATTACTCTTTCAATCCTGGAAATGTTCTTGAGGTGATAGAAGACCGACTTTGTAGTTATAACACATATAAGACCATGTTTCTATATATTTTTAACTAACCCGGATATAAAATGCAGAATCATTTTCAAAGTACTTGTTGCAAAAGTAAAACAATAATCCTTTATTTTAATGTATGCATTTTTATTTTCTTTGTTTTATATTTGCAAATAAAACTACATGGAAGGCCTCAAGGCTTTCACTCTGTTCTTTTAGTACGGGTTCTTGAAGGTGTGATCCATAATGACCTTCAGAGCCAGCCATGTCTCATTGGCAGTGGGAACAATTTGATTGGCAGGAAGGATGAAGCCAAAGTGGCCGGTGTCCCTCAGTTCAAAGGTGTAGGAGTACTTGATTCCCTGGTTGTAGGTCCAGTCGATGGAGCCTCCACTAGATTGGTCTGCAGTGAAAACAAAGGTACTTTACACAATTGTTGTCTGATTTCCTCTGACTACCCAAATTAAGTTATGTTGCTGAAAACTAGCTTAACAAGAAAAGGTTATATTAGTTATATTTATACACCAAAACACTACCAGTACTGGTAGACGTTTCTTGTGTGCTGTTAGTGAGTCTGAATTGTTGTGTACACCTGTTTTCTCTCAAGTATGGGGTGCTGTTAGTAAAATCACACCGGAAAAAAACATTGACTACAATATTTTGGTTTCGTTAGCCAGTCATAGAGGTGGGTGTTCATTTTTCAAAGTCAACATGTTATTCAGATATTTATAAAAATCAGAATCTCAAAATAAATACTTATTTCACAAGCTGAATATTTAGATTATAAACTATATTTAGCTTTCAAATTATATTTAGTCTTCAAATATTTAGTTAGGAAGCTAAGTATTTAGTTTTCAAAATAAGTATTTAATTCCCAATTGAATGTTTAAGTCTGAGCTAAATATTTATTTTGTAAACTAAATATTTAATCTCCAAGCCAAACTTTTTCTTTTTTACAAACTAAATACTTAGCTTGCTAACTAAATATTTAGACCACTAGCCAAATATTTAGCTCAGACTTAAACATTTAGTCTGGAACTAAATAATTAGTTTGCAAATTAAATATTTAGCTTTATAACCAAATATTTAATTAGAAAGGTAAGTTTTCGTACTAACTATTTAGCTTCTAACTTAAATATTTAGTGAAAACATGACTTTGAAAAATTAACTCCCGCTTTTTTCCCCCTAAACCTAGAAATTGCTGTTAATCTTTTACTGTGTAACTTTACAAACAGCACCTTGTGCTGAGGACATAATCTCTTGCAATTGCACAATGAAGTTTACTGTGGCCAAATGATTTGGGGACTCACAGATAGTGGTGATGATGCTGCCATATCTGTAGCTGGTGCCATACAAGGAGGCCAGAGCAGTGATGGCCTTTTGAGCAACTTGGTCCTGCAGAATGAAACTGACCATAGTTACCAAACAAAGGCGCTTCAAAGGGATACAAGAAACCTTATATAAATTTTCTTGTTTTGAGTAAGAATAACAGACTTCTGTGCAAATGACTAGAGCAGATGTGTTTCTACCAGCTCAGCCTGGTCTTTGGCAGGTTTCCTGGTGTAACCGTAGGGGAACAAAAGCATCTGTGAGTAGGAATGGATGGAGATGAAGGCCTTGATGTTGCCGTGTGACCTCACAAAGTTTACAATGGACTTGACTTCAGGCTCAGAATGAGCCCTGGTTCCACGATAGATCTCTGAGCATGGATTGTTGCTGGAACCATGTCCTAAATGTTTTAAGCATCATAGAACAAAACAGGGAAGACAAAAAGTTTTATATACATTTTTTACATGGATTAAATTGAATTAAGTAAAAAAAAATGCATCATGGAATTTACGAGATCTAAAGGAATGTCACTTATTGATAAGACACGGCACAACATTAAAGCTGATCAGAGTGTTGCACAGGGTTAGAGGAATAACTCACAAAATAAATTAAATAAGAATTAAAATGAAAGTTCAGTTGATTTACTAACCACCATTTTTCCATTTCTTATCTTGATTGTTATAGTTTTGGTTTAAAACCTAAACTACAACAATAGTTATATTGTTATAGTTAGTGCAACTAACTTTTTAGTTTTGCTCATCACCGATTGTTTGAATTTTCCTTAAGGACAAAAAGTTCTACCTCCAAACCCAGCATTCCAGTTCCGGTTTAGGTCCACACCAACACACGTGGAGCCCCGATTCTGCTTCCTGTTCTTACGCCACATTCGGTTCTGGAAACAACAGAGAAACTGTTTGATACTCTCTTTTTTTTTCCTTTTCAGTTCTCTACTTATGTACACCTGATCTGACATGTTGAAATGATAAAGTTCC
This sequence comes from Xiphophorus hellerii, assembly GCF_003331165.1. NCBI lineage: Eukaryota > Metazoa > Chordata > Actinopteri > Cyprinodontiformes > Poeciliidae > Xiphophorus > Xiphophorus hellerii. The sequence goes on along the minus strand of NW_022587636.1, from coordinate 1,204 downwards.
TAAAAAGATGCATATTTTCAGTTGTCTTAAGAACAACAGGGTCCTATAGTTTATGTTTAACTGTGCCCGTCTCACGTTGGTGTGGGTGAAGTGGTATCCATCAGGGTTGACCACCATCTCTAAGAAAACATCCATTCTGTTAAGGATTTCAGTGAGAGCAGAGTCTGTTCCATATTCTGTCACAATCTGCGAACAAAACATGACAAATAAATATTAATAAATATTTTTTTTCCTGCTCAGAGGCTACAGGTACTGAGGTGTAAAATGTAAAGTATCAAACCACCTTCTTGGCGAACACAACGCCACTGGCCTGAGTGACCCACTCTCTGGCGTGGATTCCAGTGTCGATCCAGATAGCGGGACGGTTGCTCCCACCAGTGCTGAACTGTAGAGACAAGAAGCAGAAGAAGAAGTCAGACACAACAAAGCGCAAATGGTAAATGTGTTGGTTGTGTGATTTCCCTTTCCATTTGAAGTCATGGTTTCATTTAGAAAGAGAGTAGATTTTCTGAAATGTCTTCTACCTTGAGAACATTAAGCAGACGACCCTCATAGCTCTGACCGATCACCGTCTTGCTGACCAACTTTGGATTCTCAGCCACTAACATGTCCTGGAAACTGTAGATCTGAAAGGAAGTCAAAAAGATTAACCCTGACTCTGAAGTTGAATTTTGGAATCTTTGGTGCCATTTTTATTATGTAAGACAAAAGTAGGGCTGTATAATTATATCGATTCTACGATATTTATAAAAAAAATTCCCCCCTCGGAAAGTATCGATTTTTCATCCGCGGGTATCAATACATTAAATTATGGAGAAGCTTATACACGCCTTTTTAACACGTCTGATTTGTGATGCCGTAGCAGCAAGACTCCGCCTCCCCCAGTCTCACTTTCAACTTGTGCTTAAAGTGCACATTATAAACTACACATTAGTTTTTAAATTGTGTTAATAGGGCAAGTAACACTGGAGTTATGCCAAAATAAGTAAACCATATTTTTCCAAATGTCAGAGAAATGTCAAAAACCGGCTTTTCTGGGAATGTGAAAGGGAATGAGCTTAAAGCACGTAAAATGAAACGCACCTGACAATTAACCTAGATAAAAATGTCTTCGTTATGACAACTTGACATTAACCAAGACATCATGATCTGACATAAATTTGTTATAAAAGTATTACCGATTAAACTTTAAAAATTATACAGC
>NW_022587635.1:40114-47614 GCF_003331165.1 Xiphophorus hellerii | reverse complement strand
AAACAAAACATCCTGCAATATTGCCTAAAGGAAGCCATGTTTCAAAGCTCATTCTTCAACATATCCATGAAAAGGTTGGACACAGAGGAAGAAATCACATGCTTTCTACCCTTCGACGACAGTACTGGATCCCTCATGCTAATTCAGCAGCCAGAAAGATCATCAGAGACTGTACGGTGTGTCAAAGGCAACGACAAAAGCCAGATTCCTGCATAAACGCCATCAGGAGATGAATCTGCCGGAGAGGACAAGTCAAGGAAATCCGGTCGGACAACGGAACCAACTTTGTCGGCTCAAATCGTGAGTTGAAGCAAGCCATGTTAGAGCTAAAGCAAAGCAAAATCCAAAAATGCTTAGCACAAGATGGCATAAAGTGGACTTTTAACCCTCCTTATGGAGCCCATCATGGTGGTGTATGGGAGCGCCTGGTGCAGGAAATAAAGAAAGTATTGTGCTCCATCACAAACCAGCAAGTACTAGATGATGAAGGCTTGCACACAGTTTTATGTGAAGTGGAGGCTATATTAAATGATCGCCCGATTACACCTTCTTCTGAAGATCCCAATGATTTAGGGGCTCTTACTCCAAATCATTTGTTCCAGTTAAAAGGTAAGCCTGTGCTGCCACCAGGTTTGTTCAAAAAGGAGGACCTGTACATGCGGAGACGTTGGAGGCAAGCCCAATACATTGTGGACCTGTTCTGGAAACGGTGGGTGAAAGAATATCTCCCTATGTTGCAAGAGCGACGGAAATGGAACAAGACTCGCAGGAACTTTGCCATTGATGATGTAGTGCTTGTTGTTGACGAGGCTGCACCAAGAAATTCTTGGCCTATCGGACGCATCACAGAAACCATGGCAGATGCAAGTGGATTGGTTCGACGTGTTCGAGTCAAGACGAGAACAAATGAGCTGGAGAAGCCGATCAACAAGATATGTCTCCTGCTGGAGGCTGCGTAGAGACGACAGCAAATGTTTGTCTCCAACTGAGCTAAGTTCTGGAACCTCTGGCTCTACATTTACACTGATACTCATTTACTGACATGCTGAACATCTCATTCTACTACCTACACTTTTTATACACACACAGACCATGCACATGGACAAGAGAAGCCTTAAGGTAGTTTAAGCCTTAAGGTAGTTTAAGCCTTAATGTAGCTCCAAAGTGACAACTCTGGCACGGCTTTCTTAAGACGGGCTCTTTATTAGATGCCGTGAAAACTACAGAAATAAAAGACAAAGCTTTAGACATAGATACATTTACAAACAGACAGGTGACGCGTGCTTTGACAAAAAAGTTACCTCGTGGCCGCCTGCCACTTCGGAGGTCTTTAACAGAATGATTCGTCGTTGTTCACTCTAAACCAAATATTAAGTAATTAAAACACCATAACCAATAAATTCACAAAACATTACAAACATAACTACAAAATACCTTGACAACGACAGGACACGAGGCTGCTACACATAGCTCTGGCACGAGCTTCTGCTTCTTCTATGCTTACTTAAGTCTCGCAGCCTCACACATGCACACAAATCTCGCGATACCTTTTGACAAAAAATTATTTGACACGAAATAAAATACAATCATTTAACACAAATCTTAAAACGTGAACCAAACAACTTAAAATACATTATTCTATCTTTTAGAAATAAACATACATTTTGTCAAGAAATAAACTATTTATTGACACTTACACTTAAGGTAGTTTAAGCCTTAAGGTAGTTTAAGCCTTCAAGAAGTTTAAGCCTTCAAGTAGTTTAAGCCTTCAAGTAGTTTAAGCGGGAGCGCGCATCGCTCTAAACTGTCGCATATTGATGAGAAAACGGACTGAAATATGACCGAAGAGGAAACTATTGCGAAAGATATTCGTAATATTATCACGTTTCTTAGCCATGTAAGCCCTAAAACGGTGGGCTTTATTTCGCAGGTTAACTGTGATTACGTAGAAAAAGTTATTTCACTCGTAACTGTTTACTTCTTCAAGTTTGGAGGGGAGGCATTTTTTGGCAAAGCCTGCCGATATCTGCATGCCCTCTCTATTTTCCTCAGATATTATCCTATTGATGTGAAACTCATACCAGTAGCTCAGTGGATAAGTGGAATTATGTAGAAAAGGTTATGTCACTCTTAACTCTTTATTTCTTCAAGCTAGGAGGGGGATGCATAATTTGGCAATATGGATTTTGAGCCTGCCGATATATGCATGCCCAGTCTATTTTCCCCAAATGTCATCCTTTTGATTGAAACAGTACCAGTAGCTCAGAGAACAGAAATGATTATGTAGAAAAGTGAAATCCTTCCTAACTCTCTATTTAGCCGAGTTAGCAGGGGATACATGTTTTGGCACAGCAAATTATGAGCTGCCGATATTTGCATGCCCTGTTTTTCAGTTCAAAAGTGTTGTACAGAAATGAAAGTCACTCTAGTAGCTCAGAGGATATGTGCCATTATTAAGGAAAAGAATAATTTAAGATTAATTTGGACAAAACGTTTGGCTCTCTCTTCCTTAAATCTCCCGGGTCCTTAGCGGGGGCGTGCTGCTAAAGTGAAACAACAACAATGCGCGTGTTGACGTCACAGAATCACAGAGTTTAATCCCATACAAAGCAACGCATGAATCAATCAACAAAGCTGCAGAGGAACAGAGATATGCATTATTTACCTTATACAGACAAAGACAGACAAGACAAAGACAGACAAAAAACAAAACAAAGACGAACAAAAAGCAAAGACGTGTCTTTGGAGAGAGCCGATGGAAAAAAGCAAAAATAGTGGCAGCTCTCTGAATTTTTTCTCCTGACACGAAATCTTATACTAAGGGGGTGTTTTTTCTGTTTAATATATGCACCCAAGGCGTTCCTCTTGTTGACCAACTGGAAACTCCCTTAAGCACTCAGAGAAACTTGGAACTCCCCCTAATTTACGGCAAAGATCAAAAGGCCATCTGGTCTCTGGGAAAACAAAAGAGCGAACCGCTTCGTCCTGATCCCTGTAGTTCCACGGCCATCCCTGGCACAGAAAAAACCTGAGATAACATTTCACAGATACCTGTGACATCTAAAGTCTCTTCCCCCAAGCTACAGTGCTTCTGCCCTGTGGGAAATGCTAATTTTATGGCTTCGTGTGGTCCAGCCGCACAGCGGGAGGCCCCATTGAGTGATCTGCATTTTGGCCCCTGTTTGTCTGGTTCAAAATAAGAGTGTTGAATATACCTTTTACACATGCCGTAAGATTAACTGTATTAAGCACCAAAAATAATCATTTTTCCTTAACACCATCCTCTAGAACATTTCATATAACACATTACTATCCAAAATCTTCAAATTGCAGGACAAGCATTTTCTGGCAAGGGACATTTGGAGGCCGCTGGTGACCTTCCTCACCTGTCAGTGGATTATTTGATCTTATGCATTCAATTTCACAACACAGTAAGAAATATTATAAAGAACCCACTTTACTCAAATCTAACTCTTAAGTAATTCACATTCATCAATCTGTGTCAACTGGGCGTTTCTTGACACAATGATGGTGGTGGTACCACCCTTACAAAAAAATCCCATGAAATTCACATGTGACCACATGTGGTTCCCATTTTCCACATATGATAAAGTATTTTGTTCATGTGATCCATGGTTTATTCAACATGGGATCACATGTGATCACATATTTCTCAAATGTGCCTTAATTTATGTGCCTCTGGCATCACTTAAATGAATGTTAAGTGATGCCAGAGGCATAAACTTCAACTTTAAGACAAAGCAACACTTATATTTATGTGTTAAAGAAATATTTGATAACAATATAAAGTATATAGTTAACTAAAAAAATAACCAACTGGTGTGAAATAAAAGTTTAAAATGCTTTATAAAATGAAATAATACAACATAAAGGGTTTAAGCCTGAGCTATTATATATATTTATGGATAAAGCGGACTTGAAGAGTTGCCTTTTTTTTCCCAAACAAAAGGTAAGAAATGTTTTAGTCGATTTGAATCTCAAGGTGTATCGAAAATGTTTACACAGAAATACAAATCTGGAAAGTAATGCGTACTGATAGTGATGTACCGGTGAACTTTTCCTTAGTGCTAAAGTGATGCTAAGCTAGCTAAACGTTAACTGAATGCTGGCCCATTTTACAGTTTGAAGGCATTATCTTGGGGCCCACAGGTCCCAAAACAAATCAGTGTGGATTTGATGGTTCGATGCTTCACTACTTAACCTTTACCTTGGCTATTTTTTTAATGGAGGGCACAACAGACGGCAGCTGTTTTTTCAGTCAAAATTAAAGTTGAGGACCGTTATAAAATAACGGTAATTTCTCCACCCTCCCTCTATGTCTGGAGCGCGTGCAGATGTGTGAGCTCGTCATTATGATGACATTCTTCCAGTTGAAAAATATAAATTGACCTGTTACTGTTTGTAACACTGCATGATTTTTCTTTTAATTGCCAAGAGAATTATAGTTTTATCAACTGAAGTGTTTCTTTAGCGTGACACAGGATAGTCACCAAACAACGTCACGTTATGCTGCTTTGCTTAGCAGATCAGAGCACCCCATGTCATTCTGGTCAATTACATACTGATGTAAAAGTAGGACTCTGCTGTGTGTGTGTGTGTGCACATAAAATGTAGTCAAGATCATAGGAGCTTTCTTTTATTTATTTTTACATTTTGTTCGAGGCCAGTGGTCCAGTGAAGCTCAGATGAGGAATGAATGGGGCAACACATCAGAACAGCCAGAGGACCTCATCACCTTCAGCACTAGAGAAGGAAAACTCCCCACCTGAGCATCAGCACCCTTGTGCCAGTAACCACAGCACCTTCACCTGTGGTTACTGGCACATATAAGAAGACCCCTATACAAGCCACCAATGCCAACATGTGTGTGTGTTCTAACCATCCTTGAAGACATTAAGGAGACTCAGTGGGTTCACAGTCGAATGCTACAGTCTCTCCTGAAACAAAGCGAAGGACCAGTCGCTGAGGTTTTACCCGAGGTTTTGTTTTCCCTCTCTGGACTGGCACTGATGGTATTAAACCCGTTTCTACACATCTGATTTTGACACGTTTATTGTCTGGGCCTAATTTTGGGCAAGTCTGTATGGAGTCATACTCAGAAGTTAAAAGTTGTTTCTGGTTCTCAACAGTGTCAAACAGAAGTAAATAAATTGTTGTTTTGTGTACATATATACTTGTCTTAGAAGTCTTGATTCATAGCTACAAGTTTACTTTAGTATGCAGTTATGTCTTAGAAAATTATTGAGATGTGACCTCATATTCATTGTGAAAAGTGAATAATATGAAGAAATTGGACATTTTCATGGCAAACAAATGGTGGTCCCATTATTTTATAATTGTATATATGTATATCACATATTTCCACATGTGGAAATGTGTGTATCACATGTAATTCCCATGTACCAAAATCACATGTATACATGTGCTTTCACATGTGATTCACATCTTTCACACATCATTCACATGTAATTTTTTTTTGTAAGGGCACTTATTGCTGTCTTACCCTTTGTTGTGACATAATGAATTCATAAGATCAAGCAAAAACAGGGCATGCAAATATCAGCAGCTCATAATTTGGTGTGCCAAAATATGCATCCACTGCTAACTTGAAGAAACAAACAGTTGAGAGTGAAATAACTTTTTCTACATAATCACACTTGTTCTATGAACTGCTGGTATAAGCTTTATATCAATAGAATAATATTTGGGGAAAATATATATGGCCTGCATGTATTGGCAAGCTAATAATTTGCTATGCCAAAAAATGCATCCCCCTGCTAACTTGAAGAAATGAAGAGTTAAGAGGGATTTCACATTTTCTACGCAATGACACTTGTTCTCTGAGCTACCGCTATAAGTTTCATATCAACAGGACAATAGACCGGGGATGCAAATATTGGCAGGCTCAGAAATTAAAATGCATCCCCCCTACATTAATAGACTAAACTACTAAGGATGCTATAAAATGTTCTACATAATGGGCCTTTGTTTTGTAATGCTTTAAGCTATTATGGTGTTAAAAAAATCAGGGAATTTCAAACCATGTTTTACAAAAATGAATCTTTAAGAATATCTCGGCAGGTAAGCGTTTCTCAGCACAACACATGCCCAAGGCATAAAAACCTAAGCCTAAAGGCCAATAACAGGCACCTTGGTGGAGCTGATTTTTATTCATTTTTTGTAATAATTCCTGTCATATCAAAAACACACAATTTCACTATGAAGTGATTTGTTTTCACAATATATAGTATTTGATAATGTATGTAGAAATTATTTTATTGATAAAAAGAAAACAAAAAGAATTGCTCTTCGGGGCCCTGGTGGCCCACAGTAGGTACCGCACGCTACCTTAAAGTTTAAACCTTAAAGTTAAAACCTTAAAGTTTAAACCTTAACGTTTAAACTAAGGGTACCTAGGTTGAGGGAGAGACTCTCCTCTCAGGCAAAAAGTGTGAGAAGAAGACGCAGAATGTACAAGACAAGTTTATTTATTATATGTGTACACAGTCAGCTGCATAAAAAATACACAAAGATTTTTTAAAAACTTTATTTGGTCGTTAAACACCCAGCAACCCACATTACATTAGAAGAATTATGAAAATCAAACATGAACCAATCAGCACATTATCCCAGTGATTCTCTGAGGTTTGAATAAATCAGTAAAATCACAGTAAAGAGCCCGAAGTTCTCTAGAAAACTCAAAACATGAAATATGGAGTTAAAAAAGTAAAAACCAAAACAAACTGAGAGAAATTAAAGCTGAGAATCAATGATGACGTAAAACTTCAAGATTTAGCTTTTACAATGAACATAAAATATATAAAATCTTTATTTTCCAGGTTCCACATGTTTCTGAAAACTGCTCTAAGATCAGAGTTTCTGTAGGACATCCAGTTCTAAAACTGGTTAAACTGGTTTCTCTGATGGAAGCTGAAGTTTCGCTGCAGTTTCCAGTGAAGCATCTTTTTATCTGTGGAGCTTTGAGGAACATTTTCATGTCAGCAGAAGGACGAAGCAGCAGAGAAAAGAGGTTTGAAGTGTCTTTCATGGCTTCAAAGCTGAACTGAAAATGATTCCCATGTTTCCATTCTCAGACCATTTCTGGTTCCAGGATGAAAATGAATCAGAGAGAAAAAAGATCAACTTTCCAGTTGAATCCAGTTCAGATCAAAACTCCACGAAGCCTCTAAATGGAGCCCAGTTTGAATTGGATCTTTATTGATCCAAAGAGACAAACAATAAATGACAGACACGAGAAAATAAACGGGAGGAAAACCTTGGAGGTCAGAGGTCATCATCATGATCCAGTCAGAGTCTCTTTAGACTCAAACTGCTGCAGCTTCAACCTCTGAGGATCAGCAGGACACTGAGACCATTCTGTACTCTGTTAGGAAAGATGATGAAAAGATGCAGTGTCTAAACATCTGTGACTTGATAGATTTCTATCCATTACCATCTTACATAAAGAATGGAAACAAA
>NW_022587635.1:0-40014 GCF_003331165.1 Xiphophorus hellerii | reverse complement strand
ATGGTTCCACTGAAACACAGTGTGCTGTCACATTAAACCGGGGTTTTGAAAAGTTAAGTCCAGGACCCATTTGCAGCCTTTTGACTGTTTTTCTTTTCTTTTATCTTTTGCCAATGACGATAATCCCCTAATGAAACAGTTTTACTAATCCAGCATGACTGATGGAGTCTTTAGTTTTAATTAAGGCAAAATGAATGCAGAAAACATTAACTATTACCACAAAACATTGCCTACACATTTAAAAGTTTAAAGTATCAAAACTTTTTGCATTCTCTTGTGAGGACCACATGTATCCAGCAAGCCCTGCTGCACCCAGATTTACTTTGAATGAATTTATTCAATTTTGGAGACCTTTAAAATGTCCATAGTGGATCACTTTTTCTCAGTTGAGTAAGAAAAACTGATTAGTTTTTCTTTTTAGCCTCTTTTTTTCTATCACTTTTTTTCTTTGGCCCTTCACTTCTTTCAACTTCAATATTTTGCACCTTAGGACAGAAGGTTTGGACACCGCCATACTAATGATGTTTTGGAAGAAGTCTTAGGTTGTTATTTTGTGTTAACTGGAGTTCTTTAACTGTTTTGTTCTCAGATATGGATGATGACTCCCGAAGCCTCACACGCAGGGTTATTTATGAGGGGTTGGCAGATCTCCCAGTCTCAACTCTACAGACTTTGGAGGACACACTAGAATCTTTGGGGGTGGAGACCAATGAAGATTTTCAGTATATTAATGAAAATGATCTGAGATCTGTACTAACACCAATTCAAGCAAGGAAGTTACTGAAAGCTTCGAAACAAACCAGTAGGTACATTATTACAGAGATATAGCAGCCTATCTTTACCTTTTGTTCATTACTATATACCTTTTATCATATAGCACAGACCAGTGGAATTTCCAGTGAGCCATCTCTGTCGTTGTCATCTCCTTCTACAACCAGCACATCGTCTGCCTCTTCATTTTCTATACATTCCACGCCAGTAGATTGGGTTGACACTTTTCAAATTCCTTGGAACAGGTTTCCAGAGAACTTGATTGAGTGTTTTGAGAATGAGGCAAGGCCGAAACCCCACCTTCGAAGAGAAATGATTCGGATTGTTGTTGCTTCAATGATGGAGGTGTGTGCTTCTCCTCGCAAGCAAGAAACCACAGAAGTGGCGAAAAAATTGATAGCAAAATATCCACTTTCACTCCAAGATATTATTGAAGGTGATATAGTGGGCCCAGGGTATTATTCACTCGTCAAGCAACTACAAAATCGTATAGAAAATTTGAGACGGGTTTCAAAACCAAAAATAAGGAAGCGTAAAAACATGTTAGATGAAGATGGCACAGTCCCACCAGAGCAAAATGCAGCTGTTCAGGACATTTACGGTTGTATAAAGTGGGACATGGAAGTCATGCCAATCCAGGAGACAGCAGAGACACAGAAAGAGAAAAAAGTCAAATTGAAAATGCTAAGTGAAGAAAATAACTTAAATTCGGACGAGATAAGAGATCTTATGCAGAGAACCTACTACACTCAAAGGAAAGAAATAAACCAGGGAAAAGACCTACAAATTATGGTGAAGGAGTGGCCCTTCCTGTTTCAGGAAATTGGTATGACGATCCACTTCCAGGAGCTTACTGGAGTAAATCTACTAGAGACTTTCCATAAAAATCTCGAAAAAAAGGGTAAAGACTTCTGGACTACTTAAGGACTGTCTCGGCCCACAAAATTAAACGAGTTCTTCAAACTGTCCGAAACCTGGATATTCTGAGAGGACAGGTCCAGGGCTGCTCTAAAGAGTTGAAAGATCTTGTCCTCCTCCTTCTGTCTCATTTCAATGACAAAGAGGAAACCCTCTTCCACTATGTAGATGAGACATGCCTAGCAGGAGAAGTAAAAGTGGACAACTTGCCTGTCACACCATGCTTGATTGTATGTGGTAAGTAAATATGAATATTCACTGAGTAATTTTAAGAAAGAAATATTACACTGGTTAAAGTTGTATAAGACTAATTGTTTTCTGGAATATTTTTTGTCAGGAACCTCCTGTTATACTTCCAAGAATTTTATGCTTGGCATTGACGGCAATGTTGTGAATGACCAAATACCAACCTTCACATCCGCTATATGTCTAATGTTAGCAAGTTACTTTTGCTTCAACATTCATTATCCGACTCATCTGGCCTCCACACTTGATTTCATTCAGAGGTAATATTCTTTTGTTTTCCTTCCCTCATTTAGATGAAGTCATATTTCATTACAGTGGTTGATTTTCATGTATTGAATAGGTGCTTCCTAAACATCAATCCAGACCGGGGGACAAAAGTTGAAACCAAGAAGAATAAGAAGAACGTGTCAGTGAACCCAAGGGTCCTTACCCTAATCTCTGAAATCGCAGATCATGAATGGAGAGGGACATATTAAAATGGACATAATAGTCCAGCAGAAATGTAAATTCTGATTTCTTACACACCACTTATAGAGCAGAATACAAATTTCACTGCAAGAATATGGTTTGCAATCTGGATGGATAGAATTTACATTTAGTTTTCATATTTCTTAGTTTTAGGATCTATTGAATTTATTTTAACAGGCTTGCTGTATGTTTTGCGGTAATTATAAATGCCTGAATATGTAGACAAGTTCAAGACAACAGCTACTTTTGTTTCCATCATTGTGAGAGGCTGTTCCTTTAGTTCAGTAAAATGAGAGAAGAGTGACTTGTATTATTTATTTTAAAATTGTAGATTCATTTAATTTAGATGCTCCATTAATATCTCAGCCAGGACTGCAACTAATGATTCTTTTGGCTATCAATAAATATGACAATCATTGAAACCCATACAAAATTGCACTGTAAGTCAGTAAATTTACGGTAAAAAATTGTAAAATGCCAGCAGTTACTGACCAGAATATTCACAGCATTATACTGCCGTAGAAAATACATGGCATTATCATAACTGAATAAACATATATCCTAAATAATTGTGACAGTCACGAATGTAGAAAATACAGAAATATAGTGTAAAAATATAAGTAATTGTAAAGTTCTTAAAAAATTGTAATATTGCCAGCAGTTAATTACCCTAAACTTAACAGTAGCAATCAGCCAAAATTACAAATTTTGCTGATGTTTAGATCTACAATGTAAAAGCGTAAACAAGACTGCAAAATAATTTTTTACAAAGAACAGAATGCTGGTGTGATATTTTGGTTTCTTTTTAATAATGCCTTTAATACACCAAACTGAAATCTCAGCAGTAGACCAGGCATCGATCTGGCGATCCACCGATTGCAAAGCAAACTCCTACAGCCAACGCCACCATCATTTATGAGAGCATTTGATCATTAACATTAAGAGAACTGTATGTTAGCCCCTCTTGCTTGAATGAAGCTGAAGTTGGTTTCCAATTGCTGCTTCCAATTTGGGAAATGGCTAAAGGGCAATTCCACCTAATTTTTCACTGCAATCAGCATCTTTAATTTACTCTAGCTAAAAAACTACAACACCTAGACTCTTCAAATCTGGACTAGATTATTCTCAACTCATATCAGAATATTTAGAACCAAGTGTGGGATTTGTAAAACCTTTATCTGATTTGTGAAACTTCAATAAAGAACAATTCTAGTGTTATCCAAAATCATACAAGTTGTAAAGTCACCCATCATTGAAGTTTCACAAATCCCACACTTGGTTTTAAATATTGTGCTATTAGTAGAGAATAGTCTAGAGCAGGGGTCCCCAAACTTTTTCCTGCGAGGGCCACATAGCTGTTCCTTTCTCTGCTCGGGGGCCGGTCTTAGTTTTTGGAGAAAGATACCTTAGAAACTTATTGTCGGCGGGGGGGGGGGGGGGGGGGGGGGGGGGCTGTTCTGTCTTTGAAACTGTCGACGGGGGGGGGGGGGGGGGGGGGGGGGGGGGGGGGGGGGGGGGGGGGGGTTTTTTTTTTTGGGGGTTTTTTTTTTTTTTTTTTTTTTTTTTTTGTTGTGTTTTTTTTTTTTGTTTTTTTTTTTTTTTTTTTTTTTTTTTTTTTTTTTTTTTTTTTTTTTTTTTTTTTTTTTTTTTTTTTTTTTTTTCTTTTTTTTGTTTTTTTTTTTTGTTTTTTTTTTTTTTTTTTTTTTTCTTTTTTTTTTTTTCTTTTTTTTTTTTTTTTTTTCTTTTTTTTTGTTTTTTTTTTTTTTTTTTTTTTTTTTTTTTTTTTTTTTTTTTTTTTTTTTTTTTTTTTTTTTTTTTTTTTTTTTGTTGTTTTTTTTTTTTTTTTTTTTGTTTTTTTTTTTTTTTTTTTTTTTTTTTTTTTTTTTTTTTTTTTTTTTTTTTGTTTTTTTTTTCTTTTTTTTTTTTTTTCTCCTCTCCCCCTTCGCGTCGCTTTTTTTTAGATAGATTTTTACCCAGAATGGAAATGGAAAAAACCGTGAGTGAAACGGTGACTGGGACTGACTAGTATATATTTGAGGGAAAGTTAGTTTAACATCTGCTCAAGAGCCCCCTGGTGGTTGAAGAGAAATCCACAAACCAGAAAATACAATATATGAAAAAATACACTGAATGCTCTCTGGTATGAGGAGGCGGGCCAGATCCGGCATTGCCAGACCAAATGACGCAGGCCGTAGTTTGGGGACCCCTGGTCTAGAGAGTTTTTCATTTTGTTATTGTGATAAATAGTAGGGTTTACAGTAAATGGAGACTGTTATTTGTCATGTAAACAAATAATTATCTAGTTTGCATTGCTGCTTGATCCTTCAGCATCAGCAGCAAGATTCTTTTAACTCTGTTCCTGTAGTGGTGTCCTGAACTCAACACAGTAAAGTCACTGTGCTAACTAAGGTTGCTAACTAGGGTGCTGAGAGCCCAGTAGGCCTGGTCCTTGTCAAGATGCTGCTACTGTCTTTGAAATCAAATTTCTGCTATTTTTGCACGTTCAGGAGGAGAAGGGCAACACATCACAGGTGAGTCCCTTTCACGGTTTCAACTGAAGTTAGCTAACTTTAACCAACTGACAAAGAAATGTGTAGTTTCTGAGCCATGCTGTTTATGTACATGCACTGCAGCTAGATATTTTTACTATATGGAACATTTAATCTTCACAGATGCAACACTTCCATTAATGTTTCTGTAGGAACGGCTGCATAGATTATATTTCTGGTCTACTTCAGACTACATGTGCTTAAAGTTATTGTTAATGGCAGAAGCAACTTTTTCCAAGTTTGGTTCAATAATTAATTTGAATTACTTTGAGTGTGAAATGTTCATGCATGCAAGTTAAATCTCTGAAGAACATGTTAGCTTTTGTTTCAATACTTTGGTAATACTTAGAAGTATAAAGCTTGGCATCAGAGATATTATTTAATATTTTCCTTTGACCTCTTGACTCTCACACCCAAAATACTTGCACTAAAGTCACTGGGTCCATGACAGTTGAAGGATTTGAAGATAAGAGAATTTAAATATTAATATTTTACAGCTTTTCTCAGTTTGGGTGCATCTCTCAGAACAGAATTGAAATTCTTAAAACTACCTGTTCAATCTTCAAATTACTGTGTCACTTCTGCACATCAAAACAATTAGTTTTGCAAGTTTTGCTTTTGTACATCATGTAGCTGGTTATGTACACTTCTATGCTTTTATAATTGTAATTTGCTTTTATCGTCTTGATCAAAATATGTTAACCCTCCTGTTGTCCTCGGGTCAAAATGACCCGCCACTGTGTTAAACCCCCCCCCCCCCAAAAAATCCCCTAAATGTAATTTTTTTAACTTGAGATTTTAAGACTTTTCCTAGATTGGCCCAGACAATAGAAAAAGTTCAGTGTTGCTTTTATTCTCATTTCCATGTAAGCTGTACAAAAAAAGGTACAAAGATGGTCTTCAGGTCAAAATGACCCGTGAGGCAAATGGAGTTGAAATCAAGGTCACAGAGTTATTTACAAACCATAAAATGTTACAAAGTTTTAGTTGTGTCTCAGATCAATCAGTAGCAGAAGTGAGCAGAGAGTGGAAGGCCAATTTTCCGAGCCACAATGCCAGTCAAACTCTTTCACACCTACTCAAGACTGATGCGATTTGATGACCGTGAATCAAGACCAGCAAGACGTATGACAGACAAACTTGCAGCCATAAGAGAGGTATGGGACAAGTGGGTGGAGCGGTTGCCCTACCTCTACAATCCAGAGCCTGATGTAACAGTGGATGAGCAACTGGTTCCATTTAGAGGTAATCTGTTTTCATATTTGTAATAAAAGTGATTTTCACTATTGATTTCTTTGACTGTTTTCTGTGACACTGATACTAATCACTGATGCTAATGTCTTTTGTCCAAAGGTTGTTGTCCTTTCCGGCAGTATATGCCCAGCAAGCCAGCAAAATATGGGATCAAGTCATGGGTGGCTTCTGAATCAAGCTATGCTTGGAAAATGCAAGTCTATACTGGGAAGTCAACCAGTGGATGCCCAGAGAAGAACCAGGGGTTGCGAGTTGTGCTTGATGTGACAGAGGGACTGAGGGGTCACAATGTGACATGTGACAATTTCTTCAACTCTTATGAACTCGGACAGCAGCTCCTGAAGAGGAAGATCACCATGGTTGGTACAGTTCAAAAGAACAAGCCTGAGCTCCCACCTGCACTGCTTGGGTCAAAGGAGAGAGAGGTCTTCTCCTCAAAGTTTGCCTTCACACCCACCACCACTCTAGTTTCCTACCTCCCAAAGAAAAACAAGAATGTAGTTCTTCTGAGCACACTGCACAAAGACGGCGACATTAGTGACCGTGAGGACAGGAAGCCAATCATCATCCTGGAATAAAACCGAAACAAAGGAGGTGTGGACAACCTAGATAAGGTGATTGGAGCATATAGCTGCAGAAGAATGACTGCCCGCTGGCCCCTGGTCATCTTCCACAACATCATTGATGTGTCCTCCTACAATGCCTTTGTGATTTGGATAGAGATCAACCCAACCTGGATGTCTCATAAGCACAACAAGAAGAGGGTGTTCCTGGAGCAGCTAGGAAAGGCACTTGTAACTCCACTCATTGAAAGAAGGAAGCATGTCCCCCACACAGAAGCCTCAGCAGCAGTTGTGAAAGCTATTCAGAGTGCAGCAGCTCCTGATCAACCTGAGGATCCATCTACCACAGCCACTTCCTCAGCTAAGCCAAGTAAGAGGAAGAGATGTCAGTTCTGCCCTCAGACTGTAAAACACATACTGTGTGCTGCAGGTGTAAGAAATATATCTGCAAAGGCTGTGCACTTGCATACTGCCCTACATGTGCCAATTAGTTGAATGGGTTATGTTATTTTTCATATTTTTGTATTGTACATCCTCTTGTTCACTGGAGAAAAGTAAAAGAAAATTAGTCACTGTGATGAATAAAAATGCATTCGAAACTCATTTTGCACATTTTTTTTCTTAAGCTATAGAAATTCAAGTGGAGAGGGAAAAGTCAAGTATTCACACATTTTGTGGTGAGTGACAATATACAAGATAGAATTTGGTGTTTAAAATTCAATTAAGCTGCTTATATTGGGGGTTTATTGAAGACGGGTCATTTTGACCCGGAGGATAAAGGGTGTATACAGAAAATGAGGACAACAGGACAACAACGTGTCTGTGTTGAATTCTCAACTTCCAAAATAGCATCAGTTCATTGTGTAAGTCTTAACATGCATAAGTCTTAAAGTTGTCATAATGTGAATCATATATTAATTAATTTATATTCTATTATTTTCTAAATCTGTCCTGAATTGGTAAATTGCTCCCAAGTGAGTCCTGAGTTTCTCTAACAGGTCAGTGTATGAACCATTAGCTCAACCAACGATCAACCAGTTTTCTGAAACAGATTGGAGGTGCATCTTGTGAACCATCAGTTGGCAACATTATGCTCTATATAGTCAGAACACAACACAATGTTACATGTCTGAGAACTGATGAACAAGTATCTGGGCAGAGTGAACAGCCAGAGAGAAGAAGAGGAGTGAGGCTGAGGAGGAAATAGTTGGGAGGAAAGCAGAAGAAGAGTCAGAAGAGGCTGAGGACATCTGCCAGTTTCCATCAGTCCAACATCAGGACATGGCTGAGACCCACAACATGATGCTGATGGAGGTCCTCCCACCCTACTGTTCATTCCTTAACCCCACTGAGGAAAAAAGATTCCTCAGTGGAGTTAAGGAACAAAGTGACTATGGAAATTAAAATGTAATGTAATTTCTACAGCACTGTACAGTTTTCCTTGAGGAGATTGTCCTGTGGCTCCTTTTCTACTTTTTTTGTTCTCTGCATTTCTGTCTTTTTCTTTCTGAATCACCATGGCATGGTCCATGAATAAATTATAGCAAAAGCGTAAATCAGTGTTTCTCAATCCTGGTCTTCAGCGTCACCCTGTCCTGCAGGTTTAGGTATTTCCCTTCTGCCACACACCTGAATTGTATCTCTGGATGATTAACAAGCTTCTGCAGTACTTGATTGTCATCCAATCATTTGAATCAGCTGTTCTGGAGTAGAGGCACATCTAAAACATGCAGAGCAGGGGGGCGTTGAGGACCAGGGTTGAGAAACACTGGCGTAAATGATCCTTTTGTAGTCTCTTCTCATGACTAATCGATTTGACTGTCTTATCTGTACATAGAGAGACTATAACTTATTATTTTGAGTCACTGATATGTTAACAGACAGGATTTTAAGAGCTGAACTAAGGATTTTGAAAGCAAACAAATGCTATTTTTCCTGTTTCTACAAATTGTTTTGAGAAATGCGCTTACTGTTTTGTAAATGCCAACAATGACTCGAGGAATGCACCAAAAGTGACTGAGAAAAACTAACCTAGCATAAATTGTCTCAGCTGTATCAATTTGTTTGCCTGTATGAAAAGTGTTCACATTTACAGCTTTGTTTCTGCTAGCTTGCAGGAAATGTAACTTACATAAATGGTTGAAGACAACCTATTGGCCTTCATGAGACTCAGATAAATGGTGAGTATCTATTTCATAAATTGCCTAAAACAGTTATATTTGTTTTTAGTTTGTGTATTTTGTCTGGTTGCAGACCAGAGGATCACACCTGTTGACAACAAACAAAGGTTTAACTACTGAATTTTCAGTCAGAAATGATCACACCACCTGGTTGAAGTACCTGTGTCCATATGCAAGTCAACAAAGGTGAAACAAACATTTAAGCGAATAAGATGTTCATGTAGTGCATCTTTCTAACTTTTTCTTTTTGTTTTCCAGCAGAGAGGAAACACCCGATTGACAACATGCGAGTCTCAATTTCAACCTGTGACTGGGAAGACTACAACCATCCTGAGCAACGTCTGATCTCAGCGACTTGTGACTCTCAACCCAGAACAAGAATCCTTTTATCACCATTTTGTCTTCTACAATATGTTATCTCTTATGTGGACACATACTGTTTGTTTTGTTTTTGTTTTCCAGATCTCAGTAATACCGTGAGGAAACTGGACATAAAATAGAATCAGTTCTTTTTTTAACTTGACTTTTTAAATAGAAATTGTTTCTTTAAGTGGATTACTCGTAATCTGTATTTTTGTTTAATTAGAAATTATTTTCTTTATAACTTTCTGTATAGAAATGCTTGACAAGTTACACTTCCTTGGTTGTTGTACTATAATTTGTATGGTAAAATTCTGGTAGGAACAGAGACCAGTAATTTACCATAAGTTTTTTTTGGGGGGGAGGGTTTACAATAAAATGTCAATATATCATACAGTCTGGATGTGTTTTTCACTCATGTAGATATTATGCCTCAGTCAGCATGACCGTATTTACTACGGCAAAACCACATTTTATTTTTTTTAAAATATTTTAGGAAGTACGGTATTTTACCGTATTTTAAAAATACGGTAGAATCCTGCATTTACAACATACGGTGAAAAACTGGCAGCTGTGGTTGCCAGAATTTTACCGTATATTAAAAATACGGTAAAATCCTGCATTTACAACATACGGTAAAAAACTGGCAGCTGTGGTTGCCAGAATTTTACCGTATATTAAAAATACGGTAAAATCCTGCATTTACAAAATACGGTAATAAACTGGCAGCTGTGGTTGCCAGAATTTTACCGTATTTTAAAAATACGGTAAAATCCTGCATTTAGCAAATACGGTAAAAAACTGGCAGCTGTGGTTGCCAGAATTTTACCGTATTTCAAAAATACGGTGAAATCCTGCATTTAGCAAATACGGTAAAAAACTGGCAGCTGTGGTTGCCAGAATTTTACCGTATTTTAGAAATACGGTAAAAAACTGGCAGCTTTGGTTGCCAGAATTTTACCGTATTTTAGAAATACGGTAAAAAAATGGCAGTTTTGGTTGCCAGACTTTTACCGTATAAAGACGGTAAACTTCTGGCAACTCAGCTGCCAGTTTTTTACCGTAAAATGAGGCCGTTTTTTTTTACAGTGTACAGAAAGGTGGCTTCAAATCCAAACTAGAACTAATGACATCAGGGCTTTGCTTTCAGGTGCTTGAAAGTTTTTCACAACTACTTTATGAGTTTTTAAGAGAGCAGTTTCCAGCTGTCACATCTGTGTTAGGGTAAATCTCTGCCGCTATTGCTAGGTTGTTACAGCTGGACTCTTAGCATATAGTTAAAAATTACTATGCCTTAAAGTGACTGTAAGAAAGAACTGAGACAAACAACTCCTTTAAAAAGAGCATAAAAACTAGAAGCTGATTGGATGGAACATCTATCAAACTCAGAGGAGGCGCCTCACATCTACTGCTCTGATATGCAACATATGTCATGTTATGGCTGCCTGTAAAAGTCAAGTCAGGGTTATTTATATTTCAGCAACATGGCAGTTCAAAGTGCTTTACGCAGTAAAAACATAATACAGTAACCAATCATGAAACAAGCAATAAACATTACATTTGGTCAAATGTCATCATCAAAATCATCAAGCAAATATACATCAGATATATTGATCAATGTTCCGGTTATTTGTTATGAAACAAAGCACCTCTGGACAGGTGGGTTTTCAGCCCTGATTCAAAAGAACTCAGTGTTTCAGCTGATTTTTGTAGTATCAGGCTATCGGTGGATAGGAACCTTTGTGCTGTATTGTGTTCGGGGCGGACCAGAATAAAGGGTACCTGCTAAGATGGAGATGTCTCACGCGTGCTTCTGTGTAGCCTCAAGATTTTATTAAATACACATATCGGAGAACAGAACATGGTGTCAGAAGTATAGACTACTAAGCGAAGAGAGAACAAGTGAGAACTGACGGCTCGAATAAAATAAGAACGACAACGTCATGAACCAGTTTCAAGTCACCCCGCCAGAAAAGTTCACATTCAGAGCTGAAGACTGGACGAAGTGGATAAAGCGTTTCGAGAGGTTTCGTATCGCGTCTGGTTTGGAGACACAAGCGGACGAAAACCAAGTAAATACGCTGATATACACCATGGGGGACGAGGCAGAAGATATACTGGTTTCCCTGCATCTAACTCCGCAAGAAGCGAGTGAGTACGAGACTGTTAAGGGACGGCTGGATGCTCACTTCGTAGCCCGCCGGAATATTATATTTGAGCGGGCGAAATTCAATCAGCGCCTACAGGAGACGGGTGAGTCCATTGACGGCTTTCACACCGCGTTACACTGTTTGGCTGAATACTGTGGATACGGGACTTTGCATGATGAGATGGTGCGGGACAGATTCGTCGTGGGTCTGAGAGATAAAAGACTATCAGAACAGCTACAAATGGACGCTGAGCTGACGCTAGAGAAGGCGTTAAACAGAGCGAGCTAGTAAAAAAGCAACAGGAAATGCTTCATGCTAACTTCAAGTCAGACAGTGCTGGCGCGCAGTTGGACCGCGTTCACGCGAGTGGGAGCGCGCGCTCCAGGCAACCGAAGGCGCCACACAAATATGTCGTCACAAAAGCTACACAAGATAAAAAGGCACAGTGCAGAAGATGCGGGGACACGAAAGGACACAGTATGCAGCAATGCCCTGCTAGAGAAGCAGCCTGCAATTATTGTGGGAAAAAGGGACATTTTGCTAGGGTCTGCAGAAATAAAAAAATATGTCAAGTGAATGCTGGGTTTGCAACAGAAAGCACACATACAGACAATGATGTTGCTTTTCTGGGATCGCTTTCTACAGACGTTAAAGACAATCCATGGATGACTGACATACTGGTGGACAAGCATAAGACTGTATTTAAAATAGACACGGGAGCTGATGTCCTTCTGTCCCAGAAACACTGTATTCGCAGTACCAATTTGGCAAATTAGATAAACCAAAGAAAATCCTGCAGGGACCAGGAGGCACCGGATTAAAAGTGAAAGGCATGTTTACAGCAACACTCAGCAACAACAGTGTTAGTACTGAGGAGGACATCTATGTTGTGAAGGATTTATGCACATCATTGCTGAGTGGGCGTGCCGCAATGGCATTAAAATTGGTTGCCAGGGTAAACCAAATAGGTTTGGACTCGATTGATGCTGTGAAACAGGAGTTTCCTAAACTTTTCACAGGACTAGGACTGATGGAGGGCGAGTATAACATTGTTCTGTCACCAGATGCGCAGCCTTTCTCCCTCTCAACGCCGAGGCGGATATCCCTCCCCCTACTGCCTAAGGTTAAAGAGGAGCTCAACCGTATGCAGCAGGAAGGGGTCATCACCAAAGTGGAGGAGCCAACAGACTGGTGTGCACCTATGGTGGTGGTTCCCAAGAGCTCGGGCAAGGTGAGGATATGCATTGATCTCACAGAACTGAATAAATATGTCATGAGAGAAAAACATCCACTCCCATCAGTAGAGCACACGCTCGGACAGCTAGCAGGAGCAAAAGTGTTCTCCAAATTGGATGCCAATGCTGGATTCTGGCAGATTCCACTGTCAAGGAAGTCTTCCCTGCTCACCACCTTCATTACACCTTTTGGGCGCTATTGCTACAATCGGCTCTGCTTTGGGATTTCATCAGCACCAGAGCACTTCCAGAAACGCATGACACGGATTCTGGAGGGCCTGGATGGAGTCCTTTGTCAGATGGATGATGTCCTCATCTGGGGGACGACGCAGCAGGAGCACGATGAAAGACTGAGGACGGCACTGTTTCGACTCCAGGAGGCGAAAGTTACGCTAAATGACAAATGTGAGTTTTCTAAACGCAGAATAAAGTTCTTGGGACAAGTCATTGATGCATCAGGAGTCAGTCCAGACCCGGATAAAGTGAGTGCTATACGAGCCATGGAGGAGCCCAGAAATATAAGTGAGGTGAGACGCTTCCTGGGTATGGTGAACCATCTTGGGAAGTTCCTCCCCCACCTGGCAGAGAAAACCCGACCCTTGAGAGATCTTCTGAAGAAGTCAAATATGTGGTCATGGGGTCCACCACAGCAACAAGCTTTTGACGCTATTAAAACAGATCTGACAACACCTCCAGGACTAGCATTGTATGACCCGAATGCAGAAACATGTGTGTCAGCAGATGCATCATCGTATGGACTCGGTGCAGTTCTTCTCCAGAAACACGCTGATACAGGATGGAGGCCAGTGGCGTATGCATCACGGTCTCTCAGCGACACAGAGCAGAGGTATGCTCAGATTGAGAAAGAGGCTCTCGCTTCAACATGGGCCTGTGAGAGGTTTGCAGAGTTTCTGACCGGGAAGAGGTTCCACATTGAAACCGATCATAAGCCATTAGTTCCGCTGCTGGGGTCGAAGAGTCTAAACGAGCTTCCTCCTCGCATACTGCGAATGCGACTAATGAGATTTTCTTACAGTATTTCCCATGTGGCTGGCAAAAATATTGCTACAGCTGATGTTTTGTCCAGAGCTCCAATCCCCAACGATTTGGGAGGACTGCAAGAAGAGGAGATCAACTTGTATGTTGACTCAGTCGTTGCATCTTTACCTGCCACGGAACCACGACTGAGGGAAATCCAAAGACATCAGGACAGTGACAGCATACTCAAACGACTGAAAAAATTCTGTGTGGAAGGATGGCCAGATAAATTCTCTATTGAGAAAGGTTTCCAGCCTTATTTGCCATTTTCAGGTGAACTCACTGTTCAAAATGGCCTGCTTCTTTATGGTAGCAGAATAGTGATTCCAGCTTCTCTCAGAAAGGACGTTCTGTCAAAGCTACATGAGGGTCACTTGGGGATAACTAAATGTAGAGAAAGGGCCAAACATTCAGTGTGGTGGCCAGGTCTCAGCAGCGAGCTGATTAAGCTGTTGGAGACCTGTGACACGTGTTGTAGGGAGAGAACTAAACACAAAGAGCCACTACTGCCCACTGAATTCCCACAAAGACCATGGGTCATGGTGGGAGCTGATCTTTTCCAGTTTAAGGACAAACAATATTTGATGATCGTGGATTATTTCTCCAGATTTTTTGAAGTTGCAAAGCTTACTACCACAACATCTGAGGGAGTTATCGAACACTGTAAGTCCATCTTTGCACGCCATGGCATACCAGAGCGTCTCCGTTCTGATAATGGGCCACAGTTTGCTTCGGATTCCTTCAGAAGATTTGCACAAGAATGGGGTTTCAGTCATGAAACATCCAGCCCAAATTTTCCTCAGAGCAACGGGGAGGCTGAGAGAGCAGTCAGAACTACCAAGAATCTCCTTAAAAAGGCGGGGGATCCGTATCTTGCTCTTATGGCCTACCGTTCCGCTCCATTAGCAAATGGATTCAGTCCAACTAAGCTTCTCATGGGAAGGAGGATAAGGACAACTGTTCCTGTTACTCAGTCTCAGCTAACGCCAAAGATTATTGATATGGAAAAGCTGAGGACTGCAGAAACCGATTATAGACAGAAACAAAGACAAAACTACAACCGGAGGCACCGGGCCCGCAACATGTCACTCCTACATCCAGGTGAGAAGGTGTGGGTGACAGATCTGAAGACCAGAGGAACAGTAGTGTCTGGAGCAGGGTCACCTCGATCCTACATCATCGAGACACCCAGAGGCATGCTGAGAAGGAATAGCTACCACCTTTCACACACTCCTGGAGCAACTGAAACATCTGTTGTTCCACCTGAAACTTCTGCTGTTCCACACGAGACATTACCAATTATTTTGTTCTTGCTGTGCACCACGTTGGTGCAATTAGTTTGCTGTGAAACTCTAGAAAATGCAGCTGAGATTGACACTGACCAAAAACAGGAACAGAGTTAGTCTATTCAACGCCAGAGAGTCAGGAAAAAACTCACTTTGCTTTTTCTACCGTGTGCGTAAACATGTATTCGGCGGCGAATAACAGATACTGAACTGTCAGCATTTATACAAGCAACAATAGAAGTGTTTCTTATGGTCATAATGGATCATGTACTTGTCAGGCCAATGTACACATAAGAGTTGCAGACGACAAACGTATTTCATGATGCAGTCAAACAGTCAGATTTCACCAGACGTTGCTGTAATGTGACATTTTACAGCCCACTGGCCTGTCTGTCCCAAAGCTAAGCTACCTCAGTCTGTCAGCTCTGTGGCGTTACTGGACAATCCACAGGGAAAAACTCTGATGCACAGAGGTTAATGTGGACCAAACTATTCTAGTGGCAGGAAACATCACCAAATCCACTTCCTGAAAGACGGTTAAAAAGAAATTGTTGGAATTATTGCTGGTTTACAGTTTTGAACACTGTAACACATTTGTGGTCATGACAACATATTGTAAGACTTGTTGGAGCTTTTCACTGGTTTTTCTTCCGCAACAATTTTTCAGTCACAGTTTAAATTTTTCTTACTTTCAATTTTACCTCAACGTAGTAAGAGGAAACTTTGAGGTAATTAGCTGTGTTTCCATTGACAATATAATTGTGCAAATAGGAATTACAAAATAAATTTGTTTCATGGAAAAACTGAAATTTCAAGAAAAGTCATGTTGTTCTATGAAAGGATTTTGCGCTAGAATCAGGTGGTTTTTCAGCCATATAGAATGTATATTTTTCATAAAATTGCAATGAAAACACTTTTATCGCATCATAAGAATCACAAGGCACTGGCATCCTTACACAATGAGCATCTGGCTCCACCAGAAGTCTTATTGCGTTGTGAAGTTTACTTAGTTCAAAAGTGTTGAATCCATAACTCTTCTGTAAAATCAACAAATACAATTTCTCCAAAGCGCCGCTCCCAAGTAGGTGGGGCTTGTCGCTCCATTGCCTGAATAAAATGCCGACGTCTCCTCTGATTGGCTGGTAGATAATGAGCGCTAGCACCACGACTAAATTGTTAATATACTGTATTTCATGCAACAGTTTACATCCGTCGCTGCCATGATTTTTAATTACTTATGAACAAACTTATTTAGGTGTCATTTTAATTTCATTTCTTATTTAACAGAAACACAGCAATTAAGAAACGGTGCTGTTTCTACATTAGCAGAACAATGACAAAGTACTGCACACATTTGTAGTGGAAACGCAGCTACTCTTATGCTAACTGTATGCTAGTATTTAACCGCCTTTTGACAGACAGTTAAAATGATGCATGAGATTGCAGACAAATGCTAGCTTTATGGCCAACAGTGACAGTAGTAGAAATCCACCAGACTGTTTTCTCTGCCCATTCCCCAGCATGTCTGGAGATCATAAGTGGAATATTCACATGGCAGGATAAGCTCACCTTATGTAAAGTGCTCACTCTGCGGACACTGAGGCAGCCATGGCACAGGCCTCGGTTTCAAAACCCACTTGACTTAATCACCCTCACCTCCTGTGATCTCTGCACGTGTGGAGTCGTAACTTACACTGCCGAGTCAATGAAAAGTGCTAGCAGTGAAAATTTAACAGCCAACGATAGGCTCCTTGACAATAAGCTGTGTATTAGAGGAATGATGGATGCCTCTGTTGAGACCTGAGAGCAAGATTCCTTTCCTTTAGCTTGTGTTCACCAGGAACATCTGCTCATGGGGAAGTGAGTCACAGGCAGGGTGAGGTCAAACATGTACCGTGCAATTTTCCCCTGAGTGGATTTCAAGACAACACTTTGGCATACAATGTCAAATATATATATATATCATTAAAGGTTTTTAAGTCTCACATTCATCAGGAAACTATTTGTGATGCTCATTTCGATGAGGATGTCAGCCACTGAATACTGTGCAACATGACTCCTTTCAGGGTGTTCTCATGCCTGATAGTCTGGTAGACTCCATTACGGACCAAACTTGAAACATTTGTTACATTTTCAGCTGCTGCTGTTCTCTGTCACACAGCACTGAGTCAAACCAACCAAACCCTTTGGAAAACCTGCTTATCCCTTCTCCCCTGTGGGGGCGCTGCACCAAGAATTGCTGAAGGAAACGACACAGGAACCTCTGAAAAATTCCCTCTCACTTTAGACTTACCTTCACATTTGTTTTGGTTATATTTACCCAGAATGCCCAGCGCGATAGTACGCATCTTGCTTTGGTTGCAATCTCCAGTCCGCTTTGCATTCACATAAGTATTCGAACCGCACCAAAGTTCACTTCAACCGAATCCAGAGCGAGGTTTGTGGACGGACCAGAGTTCACTTTTTTGGTCTGCATCAGAGTTTGATTGAGCGTTTACGCCTCCCCAAACAAACCGGACTTTCTAGGCAAACGGACCGCAGTTAGATTAAAGCAGACTAACCAGCACCCTCAATATGTAATCTACAAGAAACCTCAATGAAGTACACTAAATCATCCAAGACTGACTAAAATGTCGGAATCAATTTCTTTTTTATGGTTCAAACTAGTTTTATACACTGCAGTAATATGTGTCTATTAACTCTTAGTTATGCACCTCACAATTCTGGCCATCATGGTCAAGTGTATAGTATGCACCACAGTCTGGTGTAAACAAGCCATCACAGTAAAACATGATGGTGTTATGATTATGTAGGGATGGTTCTCTTTGAGATCAGAGTTGATGGGAGGATGAGTGGAGCTAAAGACAGAGTATTACTGGAGGAAAACCATCATGGCAGCAAAAGACTAAAGGCAACAGGATAACAACCCTGTTGCCTTAAGTAGCAGGGTTGTCATCCTTTAGAATGTTTTCGTGTGTCAGAATGGCCCAGTAAAAGGCCAGACATAAATCCAATTTATGATCTGAGACTCGCAGATTGTTTTTCCATCCAATCTGAATGAGGTGGTATTTTTTCGCAACATTGCAGCATGTCAATCTGCAATGTTGCTAAGCCAGTTGACAAACACTCTAAAACACCTGCAGCAATAACAGCAGGTGGTTTATAAAGTATTTTCAAATGGGGGTTAAATATAAATACACTTTTCAGTTTTTACGGATAAATAATGCTGAAAACCACGTATCGTTTTTATTTCCACTTCACAATTATACAGAAAACACAACTAAAATAAAGGGAAGGTTATCATATAGCAAAAAATGAAGAGATTACTTTAGCGTCACTCCATTATTTTTACTGTATTGTTTTAATGGAGCCAAACAGCCAAAGCTGTAGGAAAACCAAGGAGCAGAACAGTCCTTCACCGTTAGCAGAGTACATGCAGAAAGAGGACTAAAACAGATGTGCAATTATTTCCCACATGGCTTTGCATGGACACACTACCTTCCCACACATGCTGCATCTAACCTTACACTGAACAGTGAAAACAGAGCTAACCTGGAACCAACAAGGGCCGCTCTTCATAATGCTAAGTATGGATAAACAATCTAATAAGAGTCAGAATGCATGGCAGCCAGAAAAAACAATGCTATCAGCAGAGACGTGTTCAGGAGAGCTTCACTTTCCCACAGACCAGCAGTCTGGATTTATGTTCCGCAACAATTGTAAGCTGTTAAAACACATGAAGCTGATTGAGGACAAAGCGTAGCGTTGTTCCAAATAATAAGTGCTGCGAGGGAAAGAAAAAAACCGAGCTCCCTCAAAACAAATGGGTCTAAATCAAAATCTTAGTAATTAGCTCACAACATGCCCACTAACCATCGCAGGTTTAACAAAGCAAGCCCAGAAAATCTAAACCAGTTTCCAATGAGGAAAACATTAGCCCAACATGTTAGCCTGCTAGCCCCCAGAGGATGATGGTGAGAGGAAACCTGATGGAGAGCAGGCAGGATTTACTGTAGGCTCACCTGTTAGCTGCTGAAAGCTAAATCTACTTCAGCAGCGTAATATCTATTGTATGTCACCTGTAAAGTTACACAGTCAAAAATTAACAACCTTTTGATTTTGATTACATGGCCCGTCATAACACCAAAAACTGGGGTGTTCATTTTTCAGTCATATTTTCACAATTTTTAAATGTCACAGCTTCAATCTAAATATTTAATTAGAGTAGATTAGCTATTTAGCTTCATACTAAATGTTTAGTTAGAAGGCTAAATATTTCTAGCCTCAAACTGAATATTTAGTTTGCCAAGCATTGGAGGGTTGCCGGTTCAATCCCCACTCTGTCTGTCATTGTGTCCTTGGGGAGGACACCCACCAGCCTTGCCTGCTGGCAGCCTGTGGCTACTATCCAATAGCTCATCATCATCAGTGTGTGAATGGTTGAATAACTGACTGTAGTGTGAAGTGCTTTGGAGTCCTCTGGACTTGATAAAGCTCTATGCAAGTACAGGCCATTTGTCATTTCCCACAGTTCAGAGTTAAATATTTAGCTAATATGTAAACTCATTTGCCAACAACCAGAAACATTAAATAACTGTTAAATATATTTTCTTTGTTTTAACGGTTGTTGCGATGATTACAGAGTGATTTCTGTTATTAAAAGGAAGCAATGAAAGAAAAAAGTTGTTAAAGTGTTTGTCATCTCACGTATATCCAGCCAGTAATACATTAGGAACTTGACGATGGCTACAAAAAGTAACAGTTATCCAAATGCTAGTGGAGGTGTTTGTGCAATATTGACCTTGAATAAAAGAAAATCCCCAGTAAATTCAACACTGGAAACCAGGTCTTTTTTGTCTCATTAACTCCATCATGAAAATGAACGTCTTATAGCATCAATAGAAGCCCAGAGAGAGTATTAAATTCATGGCCACAACGAGTGAATGGAATCTTACTGACCACAACTGTGTAAAAAGATTTTAGGTGTTGAACTGAGTCCTCTGGAGATTTACAGCAACTGTGGAAAGCAAGCAACAAGAGTGGCGAGACAAGCCAATCAGCTTTTGGCTTTGGCCACAAAGCTAAAACCTTTGATAGCAGTCAGGTTGTTCTGATGGTTCTGTTAGTCTGGTTCTAGCTCGCAGTAGGCTTGTCTGGTTATTACAGCCTTGAATCTTAAGTTGTTCAACTTTAGGTTAGCCAGTGAATGCTGAAGTAAAGCCAACCACACTGGTTCAGTGCCAAAGTAGTTTGAGTGTCTGTTTGGCGTTAGACTTTTGTCTCGACCAGCTCTGGTGCCATAAGATTGGCACAACCTCGGCTCAGACTGAAGAACCACAAGCCTGAGGAAAGAACAGGATCCATAATGTTCTGAGGTCTGGATCATTAGCTGTCTTTCCGTAACAAATATGCGCAAAACTTTGTCTATACTCCGCTCATGTAGAAAAAACACAATTTCGCAATTGTGGTGTTTCCAATAAATAAGAAACACAATTAAAATCTCGATATGTCACCAAAATAAACACCATGCCATGAGTGTACACCACACCATGCCGGTTGGTGATTATGCAGCTGGTGCAGTGTTTCCACTGCAGTTTTACTAAATCAACTCATTTCAATACAGTCAAAAAAAAAAACACTTAGTGCCAAAACTTTTTATTGAAAAACAAGATTTTTTTTTTTTTAATTGGCGTGTTTCCATAGAGCAAATTTATTTTTGACATAAATGTCAAACTGAGCTATTATGTTGTCAACAAAAACGCATCTGTGGAGACCAACAGCCAATCAAAATGTTCCAGGAGCCAGCGAAGACCCAAGTTTAGGACCAGACATGTTTTAACACTGGAAACACTGGAGAAACTTTGGTCTGAAAATGTTTCACAATCTGTTTAGATTACCCTCGTGCTACTAGTTCATTAGTAGCGTTTTTGTGTGTCTCTGTGATGGACCGGGAAAGCTGTGTGCTGACTCCAGATCGGTCCTCTTTAGGTCTGAAGATAATAACTTCAGGTTGGTTTCTGTTCACCTGGAGAAAGTTATGGCACAGCCACACATTGATTTGTTCTAAGCATCTGTTCAATGCTGGGATGGGTTCAGAGTCAGTGAATCCTGTCTATTCTGAAAATACACAGATTATTTTGTGGAATGTAATTCCAAATAATCTGAAAAAAAAAATCTTTATTTTATTTTTCTTAGTGGAACATATCTCAAGCATAAATGAAAGAAAATGCATCTTGTGAAACCAAAATAGCAATCATACTTCACTGGCTAATGGATGGTGTTTGCAAAGCGGCCAATTCAGGAGCCCAATTCATTTTCCTTGATGCTGATTGGTTGTACTCCAATAAAGTGGATGCTAGCTTCTACCTGTGCTAACATAGTTTCCACTGAGCTTATTAATGCACATTAAGGTATAATTTGTGTTTTAACTGGTAGTTATTAGTGTTTTCTGAGGGGTTTTTTGAATTTACTTATTATGGTCCCTAACTCCTGCAAATACAAGAGGTGCACTGTAGACAAGCACAGAAAAACCACTGCATATGGTCTAGTCAAATTTCAACGGGGGTATTCCTACACTCATGACACTTTGTTTTAAAAAACAGTTTACAAAACCGTTCTTTGAAACATTTCCAAGGAGAATTGCTAAAACTCGTCTCATCTCGTGAACTAAATATTGTGCAACATTTTGTTACGTCAGCTGCAGTTATTTATTTACTGAATGCAATATTTTTTACAGTGCTGCACATAGACTCCCCCTATTTTCTTGTAGCTTTATTTCTTTCCTTAGGCAAAGATTTTTTTTTTTCTACGGGCCTTAAGACAGGTCCGTAGAAAGGTCTGTTTTCCATATATCAATCAATCAATCAAATTTTATTTATATAGCACACTTCAGCAGCAAGGTATTTCAAAGTGCTTTACATCATAACAAACACAAAAATACAAAGTCATAGTGAGCTACAAACCAATTCTCATCTGCATTATTTTTAAAATTTTGTCAGGTGAAGGCAATCTGAAGCCATCAGGTTGGGTTAATAGACTTCACACCTCATTCATCCCCTCTATGGATCTTGAGTCAGACCAGGTAATGGACCTTTCTGTGTGTAGAACAAGAAGACTTTTGATCTCTGACTGCATCTTTCTCTCAGCAGTTCCTGAGCTGTCAGAAAAAAGAAAAAAAAAGCCAAATGAAAAAGCTCCACTGTCCTCTTGGAGCCCTGTTCGGGGTAAGAGTCGTGTTTTTCTTTGCTGTGGGTTAACCCCCTCCTCTCTGAATCACACACAGACTCGTGCGTCTGGTTCCAATCAGACTCGCGCAGGAATTCCATCTGAGTGTGCACGTGTGTGGAAAAGATCAAAGTGCAAATGAAGGATGTGTGTTTTAGTAGGAATATCTGAAAATACGAAACAACAACTCAAAATCATCTTTGAAATGGATTTTTACAATAATAACTTACAGCATTCAGACGGGTTGGGGTCTTTGTGTCTGTGCTAGAACAGAAGACCGGATGTAAACCGTAAACAAAAGACCCGGATTAGGAAAAAAAATAGGATTTGTAGTTATCTTTCGTTGTTTGTTTTTTTTTTGTTGTTGTTTTGTTTGGGGTTTTTTTTATTAAGGTTGTGCTTCGCGGAGTTGTGCTGTGACCTTACCTGGATGAGTTCCCGAAGAATTCCACGGAATATCCGAAATAACTCCCCCGCTTTCCCGTGAAAACGGAGCGTCCCTCCGCGTCCAGGTTAAAAGCGGCACAAAGCTGAAGCGCGGCCGCCACTACAGGTAGCAGCAGCGCGGCGCGGCAGCGGCGGTCTCCCCGCGGCCGGTACGAAGGTGAGAGTCCAGGAAGGGCGCCCATCTCAGCTGCTGAGAGACTCTTCTTTCATGGAGGAGGCGCGGCGCAACACGCATCATCCGTCCTGGTTCCTTATCCCGGCCAACTTTGTGCTCTTAACCCGAAATCAGAACCCTGAACAACCCCACTTCTCAGCTCCAACAGGTCCGGTGTGATGCTGCTCCAGAGTGGATGGGGACATGTAAAGACTCAGAGTGAGAGAGAGAGAGAGAGAGAGAGAGAGAGAGAGAGAGAGAGAGAGAGAGAGAGAGAGGAAAGGAGGAAAAGGTTGTATCTTCTTCTGGGGTGGAGCTGTAAGTGTTCCCTGGTCCCTAGTTTTCACATTACAGCAGAAAGGAGAGTTTATGTTTCAACTTGTGTAAAGGAAATCATACAGCACATCCCGTTATATTGCTTTGCAAAAGCTTTCATAACTCATGTATAACATTAGTCAGGAAGCCTGGATTAATGCTTGGTAGACCCACCTTCATCTGTGATTCCAGCTCTAAGTCTTCTGGGGTTTTTATGCCTGGACCTTACACATCTACAGACTGAATTTGTTAACAAGTGATAGCAAAACAACTTTGGCTCACTGAGACTGGATGAGTGTTTATATAATGTACAGTATGTATCCACTAATTTAACATTTTTGACACAGACTCTCAGCTTTGGCTAGAGTCATTCCTAGTTGATTATCCTTTGATTTGCATCATTTTCTGTCCCTACACAGCATGATATTACCACCACCATGTTTCACCATGGGGATAGTGCTGGTGTTCAGAGCCACACAGCGTCTAGCATGTTGGCCAAAGAGTCTGGCATTCGCAGACATCTTGGACTCATACGTTCTCAAAATTAGGCTCTTCTGATATGTTAGCAGAAAAAGTGGAGAAAGGAGACAAAATCAGCCATCTTGAGACAACAAGGTTCAGATATGTGGAGCCATTCATCCATATGCAAGATATGGACAGAACAATTCAGTGTGACAATCAAACGATTGACTGATTAAATGTCCCAAAACTTCACCTTACAGTTTTAGGGGCATTCCTACTATTGTACCATAATATTCACTGTAACACTTAACATTTAAATATGATTATGCAATGTGTTAGTGTCGCAAAAAGGAGGGAACTGACCTCTGTCCAAGTCTTCGTTTGTCTCAACCCAAAGTTCGCTGAACTGTGAGCAAACCCTCAGCAGACAAATGACTGTGAAAGCTTGAAGTGTTCTGTGAGTTTGTCCTCAGTCAGAAAAGGATCATTTTCCCCAACAAAGCTACCATGTCAAGACAATTCAACACGACTAAAGTGAGAAATCCCACGAACTGATCACATCTATTCTCAACTTTGCCGAAGCTAAGCTTCTCTCTATCACAGCAGACAGGCAGGTATGCAGTGTGGGATTATTTATAGATGTATTCGTGCACGTGTGTGTGCGTGTGTGTGTGTGGGGGGTGTGTGTGTGTGTGTGTGTTGGGGGGCAAGAAGGGTAACCGATCAAGGAGAGCCTCTGATTTGAATAACACTAAGCCTGCTGTTTAGCCGGCCAAAGGCAATACCACTTGTAGACGGAGAGTGTTCACTCTGTAAAAACACGACTCTAAACGGCACATTAAACTGCACCCTGTAGCTCTAGCTGATAGAAAGAAGAATGATATAAATTATGGCTTATGTGTTGCTATTTCAACTGGCAGTTCATTTCATCATGAGCTGGAGTTGCATATGTAACCAGGACAGACTGTGCCACACCGTACAACCAAGTGTTACGTTTTCTTAGTACGACTTGTCACCATCAGTCAAAACCCTAACTTTCATCTCCATAATCTATTCCCAATTAAAGTAATGGCACAGTGGCACCTTTTCTACCTGACAACAGAGCAAGTAATGAGTCCCATTGGAGCTCTACTGGCATAAAGTATGAACTACCTGTTGACACAACATGATCATCTGTTCTACAAGACCTTGGAAATGACTTCACACCCCTTGAACTTTGTATTCTACAATGCTACAACCACTAGCCTGGTAAAAACCATCTGCTTTTGCTTTGTACAGAGAGTCAGAACCTTGAGAAGTGATTGCTTGTTGGAGGCATAGGCTTGGACTTCTCACAGAGCACATAAATTCTTATAAAAATGTAAAGACTATGAAAAAATTCATAATCACTATGACACTTGACCTTCCACCTAACAGGCAGGCAGGATAAGTAGAGCATTGATCACAGAAGCAGCCACAAGTCACTATAAATACAGCAAAATGTGGTTATAGAATCATTGATTCATATGCAAACCTACATTTTTCTTTCCACCTCTCCATCCATCCATCCATCCATCCATCCATCCATCCATCCATCCATCCATCCATCCATTTTCTTACACCCTTGTCCCTAGTGGGGTCAGGAGGTGCTGGTGTCTATCTCCAGCTAATGTTCCAGGCAAGAGGCGGGATCACCCTGGACAGGTCGCTAGTCCACCTCTCAAATATATTTAAACTTTTGTCAGTCTATCACGAAACACCCACATTAAACAGATTCACTCTTTAACGTATCGACATCTTTTTAAAAAAAAGTGCTAGAGGGGAAGTCAGCATTTTTCAGGCCGGGCCTGAAAGGGGAGCGCCACTTGCAATTAAACACTTTAATTATGTAAACTAGATGAATGGTGTCTGAATGGTTTTATTTGGAGATTTTTAAAAACATGAAGGAACTTTGGGAGAGGTCCTCTTTACCCTACGAAATGTTTGTTTTTCTGTGGTATCCACTATTTGGTTAACTTCTGAACCGTCCCTTCCTGTGGTGTGGCTCTGCATCCTGAAATATGTCAAATTACGGTGGCCAATCGTCAGCGGAGTGCCGTAAAATCCCAGCTGTGCTTTTAAAATGACTTATCAGATGCGAACACATGCCCTGCTCTAAATCGACTGTTGCTTTTCCGAACCAGGAAATGCACATCAAGCTCAAATGAAACACTCGCTTTTACCATTCTTCGATAACAGAAAGCGAACCGGAAGAAACTCAGCAGCAGAGGTTATAAAGATGGATGCCATTCTGCGTTTCAGAAAGATTACTTTGTAATGATTAATCCCAGTCAGCCAGAGTAAGCTAGTAAACAACAAGCGTACCAACTTGAAACATGGAGACAGGAAGTTATATTCCCATCTGACGTATGGACCCTGTGGACTGCACTGTGTGTCTTAAGCTAATTTTCAAAGACGAAACGAGGAGGGGAAATGAGCATCGGGTGATCTTAACAGATTTGGCACCAGCCTGTGGAAAACCAGTACGTTTCTGGCCGAGGACGGCTGTGAAACTGCAGAAAAGCTTAATGGCTGCTTTTCCAGTTACGTTAGCTAGCTAATTGGAAAGGTCTGAGTAACAGAAGCTCCCCGAAACACCTCTTCAGCTTGGCTGCAGTTACTTTTCCACACGGTGCTTGTAAAGTTTAAAGATTTCATTCTCCAATAGCCATGGAGCCAGCCATGTGGAGAAAATTAGAACATTTCACAGCCAAAACCGCCACAGACTGCCAAAAGTTACCAACCAACCAACACACACACACACACACACACACCCCCACACACACACACACACACACAGAGGACATGTCTGCGTTATGTCAGAAAAAGGGGCGATAAGAGATACACACTTCGAATGAGTCAGGCTGCATAACGGAGGACTCTTCCCTGCACACTTACAAACATACACAGGGCCACCCAAACATGCAGGAAGCCACATGATTATCACAATTAAAATAGCGATGTGGTTACTAATGTGGGAGTTTTGAGGGGGTGGGGGGAATTCTGCTGAGTACTTTCTAAAGTCAACGTGTGGGTATTTAAAAAAACCTGAAATTGCTCATGTGTGGAGCCATGACAACGGGCTAGGGGTCTGTGAACTGGATCTCTGGGGCCCAATGTGGCTCTTAATTACTTAATTAGCCAAAAACGTGGGAAGAAAGAGAGAGTTCATATTTAAACTATGGGGAACAGGGAAGCCTATACTTGTTCTTCTATCTGTAATGATCTTATCTGGCTCGTTCTTCACAAGGAAGGTTTTTTTCTAATACTCACAGCATGAGAAACTGTTTTCCTTTTTTAGGAATAAAAATAATTGTAGTTTTCTAAGCTCACAACAAAACAAAACCGTGTGCAATACAGTCCAGCGAAAGAGTATGTACTCCTTTAAAAATGGAAAAACTGAAAATCTAATTACTTTTCAAATTATTGGATTAGTTTTCTAATTTATCTTTCTTTCAACAGGTCGTATTGGTTTTGGGATTCTACACAGTTTTAACTTAATAGAAAATACTGCAGAAATATTCCTTTAGATTGAAAATATTCCTGAACCTCTACATTAATGTTGCTTCCTTTAGAAAAGGAAATAATATGTGACCATTTCAGATCAAATGTATTTAGCTCTAGTTTCTGATGTTCACATTTGTTTGCACGCTTTTGACATTTTAGTGTTTCGGAACATCAAACCAATTAAAGTATTAGTCAAAGACAACACAAAATGTAGTTTCTAGATTGTTTTTAGATGAAGGTGAAAAAAGTGAGCCAGCTTGTTAGCCTTCCTCCACTTTGAGAATGTATTTAATATTCCAACAACATGCCAACATTTGTCAACTGCTAAGAGAATTATTCCTGACAACTCCAACGAAACTCACCTCTAAAAGATCTGAACTAACCTTCATAATATGTAGAAGAAACTACCAGTCATATAGTGCTATTTTGTAGCACAAATAACTATGTTAACATCAGTTGTTATAAAAATGCTACATATATCAAATATGACTTAAATGAAATTTAACTTCATAATTTAAGGCCTCTCTCTTTAACAAATGCCTGCTCTTCCTGAAACTCTGCCTTCAGGAAGTCATCACAACATGGCTCCTCTATCAACTCTTTAACAACATTTTTACCTGCATTTCACTCAGAGATAGCTGGTTTAATGAGCTCAGATCATGCACAGATCCAACAGGTGTTTGCTAATTGCTACTGGCTAGTCTGAAGGAGCTAAGTAGAGAGGACTCCTCTGTGATATGGAAACCTGGAAGCTTGGGAATTGCAGCTCCCAGGAGGAGCTAGGGTCAGCCAGGTATTTTGCACAGTTGTAGTCTGTAAACACTGGCAGAACCAGTCAGGAGTCAGGTTAGCTTTAGCATCAGCTTTTCAGATAGGAGATGAACTGTGTTAGCTCCAAGCAGCACCGAGCTGCACACGCGTCCATTCCTGCTAATGTTGTTTTTCTAACTGCGACCTCTGACCTCGCCCTGACCAGTCGTGTCTCTGCCCGCGGTGTGGAGGAATATCGTTTCAGGAAGAAACGCATATTAAACATTTCCTCTGTTCATTTCCACAGAGAGCGACTTGTTCTCCTGCGGCCTCCCATGTGAGGCGCTTTGTACCGCTGCTACCAGAGGCTTGTTTAAGAGATGTTTAATCGATGTGAAATGGAAGTTTAAATCACTTTTTATATCACCTCAGGGTGTTTACACAGAGTGAACTCTACAAAGGTGAAGAATGCGACCGTGCTGAGGTTGAGACTCCGTAGCTGGCAGGGGAGCTTTTTCTGTGTTTATCCACCGTGTGCCTCTTCACGTTAACGCTGCGTACTGATGGAGCTGCGTCATGGCAGCATGGAGCCCCGAGTGACCTCAGAGTTTTCCTTCAGCCCGAAGGAAAACTCACTGCAAACAAGCAGCGCAGCGCAGAGCAGAACAGCGCGAGGTCAGCAGGGAGGAAACAAACCTCTGACATGTCCTCACCCAGTTAGGGCCCCACTCTGAAAAAAAGTACAAGACAAGTAACAATAAATTAGATTCATACTGGAGCAAAGCCCAGAGTGCTCCACTGAGAATATCTCCTTTTAACATTAATCTCTTCATGGCTGTGCAGGTAGATGAAGTATGCAAACCCCCCTGATAAAACAAACAAACAAACAAAACAAACGGATCACCAGCTGTTTTGCCACATGGTCCAAAATTGTGAAGTTGAAAGAACTTGAGGGGGAGGGAGCATAATCCTTTTCTTTTTTTTCCACATTGAATTTTAAAAAATAAACATTAATTTGCTCAATAATAAACTAACTATGCAGGATCTTATTCAAACAAAGAATTTTTGCAGAAATGGGATCTGTAAATCATCGTAGATCTAAAACATAAAAAGGTTTTGCATCATCGGGTTGTTCTACTGCAGGTTTCACCAACTCAAATCGAAGACTTTTTAAGGCCAACACTCATGGAATTTAAGACCTATATGTCCAAGGAAGCGTAATAACTTCATCCAGATAACTGCCGGCAAACTGTAACTCACACGAGGTAGACGACCCAACAGCTAGTTAGCTAGAAAGAGTCTGTGACCAGAGAGTCACCGAACGCAAAAAAAGAACGTCTGCGTGACTCAACCTTGAGCCTTACGAGAAAACAAAATACATACAATATACTCTAAATAAAATAATCCTGCCAAAAGAAAATTTTAGACCTGTGATCAACATATTCAAGGCCAACTTGCTTTTTGAAATGAATTTGTCATTTTAAGGCCTTAATTTGATGCATAAATTTAAGACTTTTTAGGGATCAGCGGACATGTTGTCAAGATAAATGTAACTGTTTTTACCTTGGACCTTTTCAAGTGAATATCCATCTTTCATTATGACATTTATGGGTTTATAATTTTGTTGGGTTTTTTCACGTGAATTCCCAATACAAATGCAGGCCTACGGTGTTTGTCTCTGAAAATAAATGGTAAAAATAAAGTGTCCATCTGAATCAACTTTGCTCCATCCAGGATGGTGGTCAGGGGCCGAATGAAATACTTCAGGGGACCATAGATGGCCCCCGGGCCACACTTTGAGCACCCCAGGTTTAGCACAACTGAACAAGTTGGCTTTGTTTCAAAATTCTATCTTTGGCTTGTAAATGTTCAGTTCACTTTTTTTTTAAATTGGTCCTTTTTTCTAGCCAGACTAAAACCATCTTATTTACAAATGTGTCCTGGGCTGAATGGCTTTTTTCTCTTCAGCCCAAATCTTCTGTGTACTTTATTGAAAATTTGTGTAATAAAACAATCAGAAAACCAAAACTATCATAATTTAGAAAAATTAAACATGGTTGTCTTTACAAAGACAAACATGACATGCATGCAAAGCTCTCATGTCTTACCTTCTTTATTGCTTTCAACAAAATTTGGCTTTTTTTGACCAACAAATTTTTAGCTCAATCTTTGTTCAGTTTTTATAGTTCAGCCCCCCCACCCCCCCGCAGGTGTCTTTGTGTTTACAGTGCACATAATTTCAGTTAGTCTGTAAAAATCCACCATTTATATAGCAGCACATAAATCTATTGGTGTATTAACCCAGGTCTTACTTTAAAAAAAACCCCAAAAAACTTCTCCCATCATTTAGAACTTTATTGATTTTGTTGTAAAACATTAAAAACAGCTTGAAAAGATTGTTTCACAGTGGCTCGTAGAAATCTTGTAAAAACATAAAGAGGTGAAAATACTGGAACATTTCCAAACACTTATGTAATGTTCGTCAGCTGGGTCCCGTTTGTTCCACAGGTTGCATCATCATCATCACCACCATCATCATCATCATGTGTGACCCAGTATCAGCTCAGAGGAAAGGAGAAAGGTCAGAGTGGCGGCGGCCTCAGTCCGCCTGCAGCGGGCCGACCAGGTTTCCTGAGAAGATCCCAGAGTGGTGGTCCAGATCCTGGTGCTGCTTCCAGTTCTCCTCCCTGATCCCCATCAGCAGGCCGTCCAGCTGCCAGACACACACAGATGGAAAACCCAGCTTAGAACACACACCCACTGCGCATGCAGTACACACTCACAACCACTTTTACAACCATCATGATAAATTATGCTGGATGATAAACTGTCCCAGAAGTTATTGTGATAATCGATAAACTTTGAGATCATTTTCAAGTAAAATAATAGCAATGGTGTAATAATGAAAGAGCATGTTCTGAAAGAAAACCGTTCTTGCCTTCCTTCATCTCTTAAGTCAAGTTCATTTGTGTTTCACATTTCAGCTGCAAGGGAGTTCAAAGTGACTTACATCATCATGCAGTATCCTACAAGTAATTATCAAAAGCAACTTGCAGTTTTCTGGAAGTTTGTTCCAGATTTGTGGTGGATAGAAGCCAAATGATGCTTCTCTTCATTTGGTTCTGGTTCTGGGGAAGCAGAGCAGAACCAGAACCAGAAGAGTGGAAGTGTGAATACAGAGAAAGAGAGCAACTAAGAAGAAGTGGGACGATGTGAGGACTGAAGAGAGTCACCAGGAGTAAAGGGACATACCGCATAAAATGAAGGTAGAGGAAGCAAAGGCCAAACAAACACCGACTCTGACAACAGGTTGGACAGTAAGGAAGGATGATTTATATCGGTTGGCAAGGCAAGAGATGGAGACAGGAAGGATGTCCAACAGGTTAAGAGGATTAAGAATCAAGATGAAATTGGTCTGACACATTCAAAAAGTGTTAAAGGAAGATGGATGGAGTACTTTAAAAAGTTGATAAATGAAGAAAATGAGAGAACCAAAAGGAGAAGAAGTGGCTACTGTAGATCAAGAGGTAAAGATTAGTAAGGATGAAGCAAGATAGACATGGAAAAGGGTGAAGAGTAGAAAGGCAGTTGGTACGGATGATATACCTGTGGAGGAGTGGAAGTGTCCAGGAGAGACAGCAGTGAGTTTTTGACTAGTGTTCAGTGAGAGAGAGAAGAGGTCTGAAGAATGGAGGAGAATTGTGCTGGTGCCAATTTTCAAGAACAAGGGAGAAGTCTACAGAGGTACAAAGTTGATGAGTCAATCAATGACGTTATGGGAAAGAGTTGTTAAATGAAGCCTGAGGTTAGAAGTGGGCATCTGTGAGTGGCAGTATAGTTTTATGACAAGAAGTTCTCTTTGGGAGTGACAAAAATGGATACATTTCTAACCTTGAGCTGTCAGTCAGCATCTGACTGACAGCTCATGTCAGAGGTTGGAGATAAAGTCCGAGAAGACAGACTGAGATGGTTTGGACATGTACAGAGGAAATACATCAGTAGAAGGATGCTGAGGATGGAACCGACAGAGAGGAAGACCAGAGAGCAGATTTATGGATGGAGTGAAAGAGAACAGGAAGGTAGTTGGTGTGAGAGGAGAAGATGCACAAGACATGGTTACATGTAGACAGATGACTCGCTGTGGCGACCCCTAAGGGGAAAGGCTGAAAGGAAAAGAAGATTTTCATTCCACTTTACAATGACACACTACTTTGTACTGCTCCATCACACAACATTCCAAAAAATACATAATTTCATACATAATACAGGTTTGTGGCTGTAACATGACAAATGTGTAGATGAGGCAAAGGAACTAGGAACTGATCAAGCTTCTGTTGAACGTACGATGGTAAACAGAGAAGCTGGATTGTGTAAAATAATAATTAGGATCTGAACACAATTTTTTCTTGTTTATTTTATCTGCAGGGGAAATTATTCTGAGAAAATGGCAAAGACTCCTCACGAGCATAAGATCAAAAGCGGAAAAAAAAAAAAAAAGTTGAATGCTTACAACTGAAGGCTAAAAACAAGTTTCCACAATGTCTTGGTCTGAAATGACTTGCTAGGTCAAAAGTTTACAGGAAGGGTGTCATCCTCAATGTGAGCAGCAGCATGATGTAAGGCGAGATATGCTCTTTGAGAACACACACACACGTGTGCACACACACAAAGAAAGAGAGAGAGAGAAAGATTAACCTCTTGGGTGTCAGCTAGCACCAGGATGACGTCTCCTTGTTCAAACTGCAGCTGGCCTTCTTCAGACGATTCATTGCTCTCTGTCGCCACCGCCTGGTGGAAAATAAGATAGTTTTATTGTTTTGTTCAAAGGTGGCTGAGAAATTTTCAATTCCAACTCAATAAACACAAGAACATTTTGCTGTTCACAGGAATTTTTTGGTTCCCTTGCAATAATGTATTTGGTAGTCAGTTCATGTGGCATTATTAAAGTCCTTCTGCTACGGAATAAAGTTTTTGCAAGGGTTTCCATTTCTCTTAATATCTCAATAGAGTTATATAGAGTTTTATCTCTTTTTTGATAAATGTACCACAAACTTGAGCACAGCAGTTCAAACGTGGGCTTTCCATTCCTGCTCTAAAACAAACATGACAGAAACTTTCTGTAAGAAATTATTTGAACTATTTTTGAGTTATTTTCATGGAGTAATACTGTCTCCTGTTTTGGTTGTGTCCGTTACTCGGAAGTATTAATAAATGGACATATTCTTGTGCAGTCCCAACTCCAATGAAAGATATGACACAAACAAACATCAACACACAGTTAAGAGATCAGCTTTCAACCCGTTTTCTGCT
This sequence comes from Xiphophorus hellerii, assembly GCF_003331165.1. Classification (NCBI taxonomy): domain Eukaryota; kingdom Metazoa; phylum Chordata; class Actinopteri; order Cyprinodontiformes; family Poeciliidae; genus Xiphophorus; species Xiphophorus hellerii. The sequence continues at coordinate 6,809 of NW_022587635.1, read as the reverse complement.
CCAAATGGTTAAGAACCTATAAACACGTTTTCACTGGGGATCTTTAAGGTGTATGTATAATTTTAAATTGACATTTGTTATCAATGTGACTTTATACAAAATGGTGCGTTTGTGAGTTGATTGTGAAGGAACGCCTCCAGTCCTCTATGGGGCGTCTTACTATCCAATAGAGAGTATATGCAACTTCTTAATAAAAAAAAAAATCTGAATTCTCTCTTCTCTTTGACGATGGGTCTGGTTTTGGACTCAGATATTTTTTGGGAGAACATGGAGAAAAGTAACTTAAGATGAATTTTGTGTTGCTACTGGACAGCAGTGATGTAGACCTTGTAGAGAAAGCCAGGTGGATTCTGAGAACTCAAGTCATCTCTCTCCTCTGTCGTCTCTGGATTGTCCGACGTTTCCATCTGGTCCTCCCCTTCTGCAGGTAGCAGAGGCTGCTGGTCTGTGGAGTGGAAGGACTGGCGGGGGACCGGAACAGGCGGAGGTTCGGGTTTGGCCTCCTCTGACGACGGAGTGCCCACAGCGCCCTGGTCGAGACTCTGCACATCATCGCCATCCGCCATCTCAGAGGGGTTGGACAGTTCCTGATTTGCCGCCTCAGACTTTGGCACCCCGAGTCCAGAGTCATCCGACTGGTTCGTGGCGAGCTCCGCCTCCAGGTCCTCCGGACTCTCATTGCGTGTGCTCTTGCTGCTGTTCTCATCGTCGCACACAGATTGCCTCTTGGGTGTGTTCACACCGCTGGAGCTGAGATCCGAGTCTGACGAAGTGATGCTTTCGGATGGGGCGCCGCTCTCCTCTGGGGCGGTGTCTTCTTCAGAAATGCCCTGAGTCTGTTGGACGGGGGAAGTTGGAGCAGCCTCTTTGCCGTTTTGGGTGGAGGAATGGATGGAGACGTGGTCAGCTGGGAAAGCCGTGTTGCAGGGGATGGGGTTGGAGATGGCCAGGGACTTTCTTTTCTTTGACTTGCCAGTTGAGCTGTTTGAGAAGAAAGAGGAGAGTATTGGCTCAGAAAATAAGGGACAAATGTGAGCACATCAAACAAAAATCACACTGATTCTTTAGCACACAACACGGTGTGATTTACAAGCCAAATTAAGGATAGTGAGACAAAGGATTCAACAACTTGTAAAAACTTTGTTGACGTAACAACAAGAAATTGTGAAGGACTTTTAATTTCACTCTTCTAAAGTCTCACTCCAAGTTCTTTGACTTTGTGTTAACAGGGGTGGAAATTAAACATTTCCTCCAGCAGCCGCAGCGGCGGGTAGAGACATTTTCTTAGCAGCCACTAAGACGTCTCAACAGCCACGGTTTTTCTTTTTTTATGTGTAACATTTCACTTGATTACAAACCCCTCCAGTACAAGCAAATTATACTGAACAAAATCATAAACACCCCATGTCAAATATTGTTGCCATGAGGAGTTAACGGCTGTAAATGAGCATTTGCTGACATTTTATTGTACAAAAGTAATATTTCTCTTTAATATTAGTAATATTTGTGTAGAATTTTTAATCCAGCTTGCCGTCAGTGAGCAATACTCAGTGAGTTGTGTTTTTTTTTACTCGGTGCATGTGTGGGGCATGTCCAGTGGGTGGTCAGACAAAACTAGCAACAGCTGGACAGTCCTTGGACCACCCCACCCCAAAATGTCAAACTTTTTCACAAGTATATGAGTTTGGACAGGAGTTCAAAATGCCAATGGTGGGTTGGCATTTCCTGTTCAAAATGCCAACCCACCACAGTGGCGGGTGCACTGTTCAAATTCACACACCATGTCATACTGTTACCCGCATTTGGCCACTAGGGGGTGCCAATTTACACCCCTGTGTGTTAGGCATTAGTTTATGGAAGGGCACTCTGCTGCAGTCTCGTACTCCCACACACTCCCAACATGCTTCCCAGAGTAACTCGGTGTATAAGGGAGTCCAGCCTCTCCAAAAGCAGAGCTTCAGATGCTAAAATATTTGTGCAGACAAGCTGAGCTGTTGCCTGGTTGGTGTCAGTTGACCTTACACCTGCAGAGCGACTGCCTCCAACCTTTGAGGTTGCAACAATTCATTGTTGCAAGCATCTGTTACTACAAGGGTGCAAACACTTCTACATGTTGGCTTTGTTGATTAAATATGCATACATCTAAAGATGATTTGACCTTTTTGTGAGCACTATAATAATCATGAAGTCTTGGTCATTTTTATAACATTTTTGAGGAATAGCCTTGCTATGAAGCACAACCTTGATTTGTGAGTACTCAGCACTCTATCACATTTTCTGTGAATCAGCATTTGTTCTAAAAAAAATATTGAATTGTTATACAAAGACCTTCTTCCTTAAAGTGTTTCTCAAAGCGTCTGCTTCGTTCTATGACAGCCATACGTTTAGCAAAATTGAACATAAGCCTAACCCAAACTGGATTACAGCTTTTTACTGTCAGAAAAGAGCTGCTACGCAATATTTTGGGTTATTATCTTTAGGAATAACAGCCAGAGCTATGAGTCAAACACTACAACATGCTCCAGAAATCCCCTTGTAATCTTCCTAAGTCGCTGTATCCTGCAGAGTCAGGCCAGCCTGTGGCGTACCCAGGCATCACGCCGAGCCCCTCCCATGTTTCACAGCCAGAATCTTTTCCATAAACAAAGATCTTAACTGATTACCAAAGCATTGTGGGTTCAGGGACAGCCTCTCTTCAGAGAGGAGTCTCTGCCTTGTAGAAGCAAAGCAATGTAATTATTTAAAGGTGAGACACTTAAAAGAAGAAGAGTCAACAACTTTACTCGGTTTTGTGTCCAAAGTTCGGCCAATGGAATGATGCTGTGTGGTACAAAGGTCCACATTTGGCATTTGTGTCTCCATTGGCAGTGTGTTCCTCAGTATGTGGGCGTGAATAAGGGTAGGGCTGAGGGACCATGCGGGACCATGAGAGCCCATGAAAGCGTTGATGATGATGTCATTTTGCGTGTGTACTCTTTAGTGGCCAGTTTCTCTAAAATCTCTCAGAATATTTTTTTTATTGCTCCACCCAGTAGATGCTGTAAATGCTTCTCCACGATAACTGATAAAGGGCTTGATCATGGAATTATCAATTTGCTTCTCGCCGTCTACTACGGTCTCAGTGATGATTGAACTGATGGTTGAGATGTTGTTCCAGGAGTCTGACCATCTAGTTTAAACCAAAGTCTGGTTCATTTTGGGCTTCACAGCAGCCATGATTAAAACAAATGTAAAAGCATTGCCCTACCTACTCAAACCCTTGATGATGAAATTTTTGCCTGAGTGCTGAGTCTCCAGTTTCTTCATCACATTGTAAAGTTCCCGGTTTAGCTGTAAAAAGAAGAAACTCAAGATGATTACAGGAGGACCTTCTGGAGTCTTTCGTTCGCACAGCAGCAGTGAGATTTCTTACCACGCTCATTTCTTTATAGAAGACATCTCTCAGGTTTGAGATGTTCTGGAACACGGTGACGTAGCAGCCGATCCGACTGCAGACAGAGAAACCAGATCAAATTCGAACTTTGTCCATGAAACAAAGTTTTCTTTCTTCCCACACAGATTCCAGCAAAATCTGGGTCTGTGTTGAGTTTCTGCTGCTGATACCTCTGGTAGAGAACAGGCAGCTCTTCCCGCAGCTCGTTATTTATCTCCTCAAAGACATTCTGGGCTTTGTTGAACTCCTCCTCTGCCTGATAAGCAGGATTAGAAAGAATGTTGGGAAAATAAAAAAGCGAAATTCCAGCTATAAGCAGGCATGCCTATTTATGTTACCTTGGTGATTTTGGCTTCGTCCTTTTTCTTGGCGCTCTGCAGAGCTTCCAGGTGGTGACGAGCCGAATCGTAGTCCACCAGTTTGCGTCCCCGCTTCGCAACCCGGTCCTGAAAAAGCAAAAAATAAAAACCCACTCATCACAATGACTCCAAAAAGACAATCTGTTAACAAAAAATTATGGAAAAAAAAACAATACAGTGATAGGACACAGATCTGCACACCCAACAGCAGATATGTTGAACATTTGTTGTTTTTTTCATAACAATTGGATAAAATGTTAGACCCATGTTTTGTTGTGTAAATTAGGATAATTTTTATATTCATTAATATCCATCAGATTTATAACCGTAGAATCTGTTTTGCTTTGCTTATCTGTTGATAAAACAAACAGTTTCTAGAAAATCTGAGAGAGATAGATCAGGCACATCTGTATTGGAAACACAGCTACTGAGCGCCATTCCTTCCCACAGCCAAGTTGTTTTGTTTTTTTTATAGCAAACTTAAATGATAACATTTAATTTCCTTTTGGGATAAATAAAGTTTTTTTATTAATTTATTTTCCTTTACCTTGACCTCAGGAAACTGGCTGGTGTAGTTCTCCATGGTGCGGACGAGCTGGTCACTTATTTTCTCCTCAAAGTCGTTCCATAGCAAGTCCTCACTCTAAAGCACAGGAGGAGAGTCAGTCAGTCCAAAAAACTACATTAAAAGAATAATTGAATAGAAACAACAATCTTGAATTTTTTTTAAAAAGTCTGTCTAAAGCCTGAAAACCTGCAATATAGCAAACGTATAGATAAATGCATAACAAGTAAAAAAGATTTTAAAAAATCATGTATTCAGCATCTAACTGGACTTGATTGACGAGAGGGCAGCATGACAGAATCCTCGTTCCTTCTTATCCAAGATGGCGTCTCATCTTCCACAGTCAGCCAAGAAGTTAAACTTTAGTTTCATTTGCTCAGATCGATGATCAGGTTTTCTGTTTCTCTTTCAGAGCTTGAGACAAACTGAAAACGCGACTCACTGCTTTCTTAAGAAATCTTTTTTTTTTTTTTTTCCTTGTCACGTGTTTATAAGGGCCAAATATTGTGGATTTTGTGTCCTGCTATGCATTCTGTAGCGAGCTGAATTTTGAGAGAAGGGGTAGATTATTCAATATTTTTTTGTCCTTCTCATTCAAAACTTTTGTTCATGTCCACTTTTGTTCATGCTGTCATGTCAACATATGACATGTTCAGTTTAAACTGTAAGCAAATTTATCAAATTTCAGAATTGCATCACAAGGTTTCCCCCAGAAAACTTGCTAAGCCCAGTGGTTGGGCGCTAGGCAGTCATTCATCCAGTGGCCCGTCGTGTTGAGTTAAAATGGGCAACACTTTATTAGACGAGCATAAGATATAAGACAGACATGACGCTGTCATAGACATGACATAACACCTGCCATGAACATGAAGGAGTCTTTATGAATGTTTATGACTATTGTCATTCAGTAAATAATGACTCTTTTTCTTTTTAAGAAAGATAAAGTAACACAAAACTTTTGCAAACAATCGAGTTTTAAAAACTACACGCAGTCATCTAAAGCAAAGTTGCTTTAAAAGTTGCATGGAAAGTCCATTAAAAGTGCCGACTTTGCATTAAAATGTCATTATTTACAAAATAATGCAAAGTCGGCACTTTTAATGGACTTTCCATGCAACTTTTAAAGCAACTTTGCATTAAAAGTGTCATTATTTACCGAATGATGCATCAAGACAACAGTCATAGACATTCATAAAGACTCCTTAATAGTCTTTATGAATGTCTATGGAGGAGTGTTCATGTCGGTCTTATGCACACCTCGTCAAATAAAGTGTTACCAAAAAATCCTTAAAGTTGACAAGAAATTTTAAAGTATCACTTGATAACTATGTGTTATTGAAAGACTGCAAGGTTAATACCTGAACACCAAATGTAAAGTCTTAAAAAATGCAAACATTTTAAAAAGAGTTAAATAAACAAGCAATGCTTAGCCTGGTGGAGGCACAAGTAAAACCTGGTGGCCCGCCAGGCTTATAATACACCGAGGGAAACCCTGCATCAATTTATATAGGAGTAGCAGAATAAGGAGGTCTATGAACAAATGCAATTTTTTTTAAATGAATAAATTTCAATTACCATAAGTCATTATTCCACTTCATTTTCACATTTGGTATCATAATGAACAAAAGCCTCACCTCTGTAATGACAGTGAGGTCGTCCATGCCGTCCCAGTCTGACTCATACACGTCTCTCAGGGTCAGGGACAGTCGCTTGGATGTTTCATGCACAGCTGTGGAAAAGCGTTGCAGGTCTTAGAAAGGTCATCATAAAACTTATCGCTACTCCACCAGCTTCAGCTGCACAGAGCCCTGAGGAGGCATTGTGTCAAACAGCTTGTTGTTTCCTGACTGGATGAGTCATACATGAAGCGCTGCTTCTGCTGAATTTCTTTTTGCTTTTTTTTTTTTTAAACACAGTTGGCTTTTGCTTTTCTGTCCTGCAGCCCAGCAATGCAGACAGAATTGCGAAAGTCATCAGAATTTAGGAATAGATCAAATTCACTTCTCTTTTCGCCTCACTAGTGGGGGCCGACGTCCAGCCTGAACGCAGCACATGCAATGTGTTTAAACTCACTTTTCACCGCCGCATAGTACGCCTTCACGTCTTTAAACAACCTGGTTCCGTCGACCTGTGGCCAGAGGAAAAGCAGACAAAACCAAGAAGTTAACCGAAGTCACACTTTTGCTCCATCGTTTCCTTGGCAACCTCACATTATTGGTACTATGTTTCAAGTGTGCTGCATGTTGCTTTTTGGAGCTTATTCCCCATGAGTAAACAGAAAGTATCTTTTATGTTGGGAAATTATGACAGCATATTAGAGCATATGGTAGATAGAAAAAAAGGAGTAAATTTCTGCCCAAAAAAACCCATTTAGATTAAACTCGAGACATTTTCTAGAAGAAAACTTGGAATTCTCTAGTCTTGCAAGAAAAAGCTTTGAAACTTTTAGGTT